>NC_064305.1:83599296-83712838 GCF_023373825.1 Bactrocera dorsalis | reverse complement strand
TCTTATTATTTTGGTAGTTTAAAATTTAAGCAGGTGGGCAAACGCCTAGTAAACAAACATTTTCATTAGTAGGGTTTTTTTGTGGGAAAAACTCTTTCTTTCAATAGTTATATTCTATATTTCACTATTTCTTGACTTAAAATTTTTCAAATGGGTGGCAAACTTAATTTTTTGTTTCAAATATGTAATTCGAGTTTTATCCACGACAACTAAAAGGGTTTCCTTTCAAGGTTCGATTATCAAAGTAAAATTTTGAAATTTATTAATTTTCAATCATTAATCATTTTGTTTTCTTTTTGATCAATTCAAAAAAATTTAAAATTAAAATCAGGTGGCATCATTCCTCAAAACGATACTAATATTTTATATTTTGTTTAAACTTTATTAAGACTCTTTAATTTTTTTGATCAACTTCTAAATGATCGATTAAATGATAATTTTTAGCAATGATTCAAATAAAATTTGAAAATAGGTGCGCAACTTTGGTGAAAATTACTTTTTTCTTTTAAACCCTTTTAACTCTTCTTTGTATACTTATCTCACCATATTAAAATTATTCTTATTAATTTTTTGATAGGTTAAATTTTACGCATATGGCAACGCCACTAAACAATATTTTCATTAGTAGGTTTTTTTTTAAACTCTTTCTTATCAATAGTTATATTCTATATTTTCACTATTTTCTTGACTTACAATTTTTCAAATAGGTGGCCACACCTTAATTTTTTGTTTTAAATTTTTCGAGTTTTCCCACGGACAAGTTATTTGATTTTTCACTGCTGTGTCCGCTCTGTAAAACGAATTCGTGACTGATTTCCGTCACAGGCGATTCCAAATATATCAGCTATGTATGTATGTACATATGTACAAGTACATACATATGTGTTGGTTGAAATTGTTTGAGTCGTTTCACCATGTCGTATGAGTAACTCTGAATTGACATATCACTTTTTGAATGAATTCATTTGAAGTGTAACTTTAACTGCGTGTAACTTAAAAAATATGTTATTATGGAAAAACCTTTTCAACCAATTTCTGTAAAGCCCGAAATTTTTTACTACAATTAATTTTTACTAAAGTTTGTAGCTTTACTTCTTTAATATAAAATAGCAAAAAATACCAAATTCCATAAATGGGAAAACAAGCATGACTAAAGCACGGTTTAAATTTCTAATAAAGAGCTTTTCTACATTATATTCTGTTTTTAAGATACAAAATGAAACTTTAGGGTGCTTTTGCAAAAAAAAATTCACTTCAGAAATAACAGACACCTTAATATGTACATACAACTGGCATATATAGGTAAGGCTTTTGTAGTGACATTGGCTTGAGCTTCAAAATGTTGAAGAACCGTTACGTTAAGAAATATGCTTACAAAATAACAATCCAGAGTCTTCGATGATGATTAAAGTGAGTGCAACACACAGCGCACACAAAGCTGTTGTGGCCTTGTAGTTAGCGCGTTACCAGTAACCTTAGTGAGCCAATCGAGCAAGTCAAGTAAACAAGACAATAACAAAGATTTCACAAAATCAAAACGGCTTTGCAACAAAACGAAAATGAAAAGAAAACTAACCGTGCAACAATGTGAGCAGAGAGTTGAATAAGCGCAACAAATGAAAGTGAGTTTGCCCCGAAGATGTAATGACAGCAGGAGCAGCAATGACCTCAAAAGTACTTCTGTATTTTATTCGCATATTCTATAACAATAAAAGGAGATATACAAATTCTATTTGCTGACCATTTTGGTAGACTATGCACTCCTTACTTGCAAATTGACAAACGTGCCACAGTGTGTGTGTGTGGGTTTTGTTGAGCATTGCTGCAGGTGTCAAGCGTTTGAAGTGCACCAAAGTAGGGCAGAAACAAAGGAAGAACAAGCTATAAAAACTGAAACATGGCGATGGACGAACAAGCAAAGGCAGAAGAAATGAAGACGTAGAGGAGACTTTCTGAACAACAACAATAAACGCACACCAAATCAAGCACATATCATTCCTTACGGGAATTATTGACCAACTGTTGTTGCACACGCAACCGGCAGTCATCAAAACAATCCCACCCAACGCGCAAGTTGCATCTTTTGTCTATCCTGTAAGCATTTACTCCCACTTCTTTGCTTCTATGCGTATACTCCCCAATATAGCATTGGTACAAGCTAACTAACGAGATACGAATTTCTGGTGTTTGCTTTGCCATTGTGGCGCGAAACCGAAAGCTGCATGTAGATCTAAACAAAACAACAACGGACTGCGTGTGCCAGTGTTTGTTGGTATTGTTTTCTAACTGAATTGAACGGAGAAAGCGAAACAGAGGTTGTTATGGTTTCCGCTGTTGTTGCTGTTGTGTTTTCAGCTTTCGACTTTGATTGCTTTCAGCACCGCTGCTACAGCCACCGCTATGCTAGCATTGCAAGGTGCTCCTACACCCTTGTGAGTGCCATATATTATATATTGATAGATATGTTCATATGTTTGCAAATTTGTTGCACGTATAACTGTACATTATTATTATTACTTGTGAAATAGAGAAGCCAGAACAAATCATGTGACAAACTATTACAATAACGGTATAGAACTTTCCTGGTATGTTATTCGGATAACAATGGTCACGTGTCGCCAAAGCTATTCCGGGGTTACGCTACCAGCGTTATTGCATATTTGTGAAGGCAAGATTTTTGAACTGTAGTTTCAACTTTTCGGTGCGGTCTCGAAGTAAATTTAAACTAATAATTTTAAATTACACAAATAAATACCCCATATAACATAATGGCCTTGACTATGGTGTCGTGAAGCCAAAGGACCACTCTCGCTGAGAGGCCCCACCTTTTGCCAATGGCTCATCCAGTGCAGAATAAAGCAAGCTATGTATGTTTTGCTCTCTCTCCGTTATTCGGCTTCCATGAATGCTTCCATGCCAGGATGAGCCCAAGATATTTCACTGTTACCGCCAGCTGCAGACGATCATGTATCTTCCAGTAAATAAACCATCTCGGTTTTATTAGGATTGATGGCAGGACCACTTCTGACTGCCCAATTTCTTACGAAGCTGAAAGATCCCTGGAACTTTTCTTTGACCATTGACGGTACCTTGGTTTATTCCGTTTCAATCAGTCTGTCGCGCAGCGCGCCCAACAGCGAATTCCGTAACCCTAATGGCTCCTCAAACCATGACACGTCCATCTGTCTCTCCAGAGTTTTCAGTAAGAAGAAGGAGATGCTGATGGGTCTGAAGCCCTTGGCAACAATGAGCCGCTACCAGCCTTCGGGATGAACGTAACTCTGACTTGTCTCCAGAAATGGTATTTCACCTAATTTTGACCTGGGCTTGGTTATCATCCGATTTCCTTCATATCAAGTGTATAAGTAACTGCTGGACGGACTTGTTCTCAGTAAGTTTGATCGATTGGACTTTAGTATTTTTAGAATTATGTAAGTATACCGATTCATAATAGATAATCCATTTCAGAATCTTTTGAATAATACAATGGACAGAACCAACCAGCGGTGGTGTGTCGGGTGGGTAGAATCCGTTGAAGAAGAGGAACTTTTTTAAGAATTGAGCTTGGAGAGAACGATTATGGAGGGGAATATTGTCAGGAAGTCTCTTTCCCCTGCGGGTAGAGGTGACCCCCTCAAGGTTCGGGGGGGAAACCGAATATACCCGCGGTAAGGCATGCCTGTCGTAAGAGGCGACTAAGATCCTGGCCACCACTCCAGAGTGGTTCGGTTACAAGGTCATACCAAAGACTTTAACCTGGTACCACGGGGAGCAGTAGCTCTTGGAGGTAACTCCAATCTGCTCATTGGGTTTGGCCCCTTGTGGAGATTCGTGGTGGCTGTGGTTAAAACCCAAATCACGGGAAGAACTGACTTTATCAGTTCGAATGTGGAGTTGCATTGCAATCTGGTGCCGTGCACATCGTACGGTAGAGGTCTTAGATGGGCCTCGAACCGTACCAAGGTAGTTAGTGTGTCCATACCACACTGCCAATTGGTACTGAAAATGTTTACACAATTTTCAGGGCGCTGATCAACGCATTGTATTGATCCGTTGTGCTTCTGATCACCGTGGAGTTAAGCTGTCGACAACAGGATCCCACGTTAAACACACTTCACAGTTGTCAGGAAGTCTCTATCATCGAAACCTTTGAACCAAGGATGCTGCCACTAAGGTAGCGATAGAGTTACTGCTGCAGAATACAGTCTCCAACAAACAGGCGACTATCCACTTTGATAGCAGGTTGACGGCACTAGCCTTTAGCTTCCTAACCGTGCGTGCCGGGATGGTTACGAAATGCTTAACTTCAGAACCAATGATATCAAATTACTTTGCAACTAGCATGCGTGTCAAGCCAAAGCGGAATCGCATGTAAATGTAAGGCTGAGGAGGTGGCTAGCAGAGGCATACTACCCTCCTAACAGTATAATGAGAATGGGTCAGTTTAATCCTCTCCTCGAGTATTTTACTACTGGAAAGCTGAGTTTCTCGACCATGAGAGATCCAGTGAGCCCGTTGCACTCAACTTTATAAGCCTTTCCTAGTTGAGGAAACTCTAACAAGCCATTGCTTTATCTGCATCCATGAGAGTCTTAGAGAAAGTCCGCCTAAGGAGCTGTATGGAGACGAGGTGGAAACATCGCATAACTTCTTTTTAATTGTCGCGCATTTACGAAATCAGGGCTTAAGCACTTGGGAGTGCAAGCTGGCAGATATGCCAATGAGCCGGTGGGAATAGAAATTAAACTGAGGAAGTTTGTATTGACTTTTAAATTTGTATAGATTTATAAGATCGAATACAGGCCTTTTATTATGGCTTCGCAAAGAGCATCATATAGTAGTCCACGTGTGTCAGGTGCGCTGAAACCTAACCTAATCCCTTTGAGGACTCTCTTGCGTAAGAAATAAAGAATCATATACAGTTTAACAGCCAAAATATTATGGTAAGTACATAAAGTATTAAAGCAGATATTAAAAAAAGTAATAAAAAGTTTGCTCGTTATGTGACAAAACTCAAATAATTAATCCAAAAAAAATTCCTTTATTTTCGAGTTAAATGTTTAATACAGTTTCCCCTTAAACGCAGAAGCTCCAAAATATAGAACCAATATTATATTTTAATCCTTATTGCTTACTATTTGTGCAAGAAACTGTAAAGCGCAACTTCATTAACGACAGTTTTCTTCGTCATCCTCATAAAATCAATATTAACTCAGCAGCTTGAATGACTTCATCAAAAAATGCAACAGCAGCAGCAAGACAAGAGGCAGCGGACTAGCAATGGCAACTTGAACGACTTCTACACTCACTTAAACTCTGACTAAAATTACTCGACATTTATAGACCGCAAAGCTGAAAGTAGTGGAGTGGGCGCTCAGGCGAAGGGAGCGCGACTATTAAAAGCGAATAAGCACAACTGAGGACCGGACTACAACCGCAGCGATCAGCGACAAGCGGTGCAAGCGAGAAGCGTCTCAGCGATGCACTGAAGTGGATGCCTTTTAAAGATTACGGATTAAGTGCAAGAAGTGCGCATAAAATTTTAACTCGAATCTATCTTTGGATGTCCCTTAAAATGCATACATACACACATAGAGACTCAGCCAAGGAAAACGGTAGCGGAAAATAAAAACAAGGAAACTGAAAAGGAAACACCGACGCGATGGCCGAGCATATGCGATGGCAGCAAAACTTGCGAGAGCAACAACAAAGGATGCCACAAAAATAAGCACAGTAATTACAACAATTTTCAATGAAGAATTTCCGCATGCGAACGCATCGGTTCAGCAGGATGCGTGTGAGTTGAGGCACTTTGCGATTACATGCACCCGCACAAGGACACAGACCCACACACCAACGCTTACTCACAAGAAAATGTAGGCTAGAGCGCCCAATGCAACCACTGCGAGAAGGCAGACGGCACCCCTTTCAGGCCAAGCGGTCTTCTGTCAACCGCACAGCAGGACAAAAGCAAAAGCGAAACGAAATGAAAAAATATTTATAAACAAAGAGTGCGGCGGAGACAGAGCGCACAACAGCAAAAGTGATGTGGTGAAATGGCAAAGTGGTAAAAAGTGGGCACCAAAAGTCATGAGGTTATGCGGCAAGCGACGGCACAACAGCACACAGCGCACAACGCTCAGTGGCACAGCGGCTCGGCGACACAGCGACAATGACTTTGGCGATTGTCTCGTAAATTCCATTGGATTTAGTCGCCCGGCTCGGGGTCGCAACTGTGGTTCCTGAGGTCAACAACAATGGCAACAAAGGCGATAATGCCAACACACACACGGCTAGTTGCGCCCAGCAGTGTGCGCCTCAACAGCGGCGCACTATAATAAAGCGCTGAGAGTTGTATTAAAGTAGCGACGGCAACGATTACCTCATAAGTCGCTTACAGCAACGGCAACATATTTTCTCTACCTTCCTTCGGCACAAATGGCCAGCAAGCTGATGCGGTGAAATGTTGCACATATACACACACAAATATGTTACTCTTAGTATAAGAATAGTTGGGGAAAAGTAAATTCTCGCTTGTTCGACTGTTGCCTCGCCAAATGATATGCCGCTGTGCATTGTAGTGCCACTGACATACCATACACACACTTATAAATTAATTCCCAATGTTGCACATTGCAGTCCCTTTGCTATTTCTATTGTTGTGCTGTTGGTTAGGTTGCCTTTAATTTACATTTTTAGTACTACTAGTGGCTTTTTAATTTCAAAACTACAAAAATATTAAATAAAAATCTTGAAGCCAACTTCATTCCATTAACTGAGCTCTGAATTGATCGAAACAAATGGAAGACGAATCCCTTTCTGTTGATCAGTTCAGGCCGTTTTTTTCGATTGCTTGTTGTTTAGAGTAAAATGTTGAATCAATCGTTCGACCCAACTGGAGCAGCTGATAGCGGTGATTAATGGCAAGGATACATCTATCATGAATTACTTCCTTACGGCCCAGCTCTTAACTCGGACCTACACTGACATCAATTGCACTGCTTACACAGAGACAGCAATCGCCTAGAGGCACTCAGATTTGACCATTATGAAAGGAATTTTGTTCCAGAGACAATTTCAGACCCCGCACCTCGAATGGGATTCGGTAGAAGGATTGCAGAAGAAAAAATCAAAGCTCCGGCAGCTTAGCTGGAAGGTACCGAAGCGCCCACCTTATTGTCTGAAAGGGGAGCCAAGTGATTACGACATGTTTCTGTCTACAGTGACTGATTTCTCTGGCAAAAAATTCACCTCAAGAGAATATTACGAAAATCGACTATACAAACACAAACCCTCCTTTCTTTGAGAGAGGTATAATGAAATCACCTTCAAAACTATTGCATGTTTCGCCTATGTTTAATCCTTATAACCATGTGAACAAAGCTTTCAATTTAATGAAAGTATAATGGTTTCTTTCTGCTAGACCTTTAAAAGAAATTAAGAATCCTCGAATACCTCAATGCTGTGGTCCAAAGCTGTCTTAGAAGCAGAAGACTACAGTACCAGGCTAAAGAAGGATCACGATAAATAGAAGTTACATAAGGAGCAGCACAAGGGTCCATTTTAGACCCAGACGTGTGGAACACTAATTATGACGGAATATTAAAACCTGAAATGACAGACGAATTATATTTAATCGGCTACGCTAATGACATAACAACAGTAATCACAGCCCAAGAAACATTGAAGCCCGAAGAGAGCTGAATCAGGTCATGATTCGGACGCAAACGTGACTTGACTCACATAACTTCCAGCTCGCTAGAGAAAACAGTGCTATTACTGCTGACAAACAAGCATTTTCCTCTCGTAATAAGCATGAAAACAACTAAGGACATTCTATGAACTCAAAAATCTGCGAATTACCTAGGCATAAGACTGGACCCAACATTAGCCTTCTGCGTACAAATACAGCATGCCACAGGAAGGACAGAGAAAATCATCTCTTCTCTTAGTAGACTAATAGCCAACATAAGTGGACCCACAAAAGATAACAGAAAACTTTTAATGTCAACAATCGCCAGCGCCTTACTATACGGATGAGAGATTTTGGCAGATGTGCTAAAAAAAGGAGAACTGGCGTTATGCCTATACGACGCGACAGACTCAATAACATACTCAATCATTTTGCTACGCCGAAAAAAGCGGGACGCAGGAACTCCACAAAAAAAGTCAGAAAAATTTAAAGATTAGAAACTGATTATCCCCGTTGCAAATGGAGAAAGCTTCTTTATTTTTGTCGCATCGATAAAAAGAACATTTTCTATTTAACTGAGAACATATGTAACAGTTCTCTCTGTATTATATAATCATAGGTTACCTTCTCAGATGGACTCAATATGAAACAAAATTCCTTAATATTATTAAGAACGTCGATTCCGATTAGATTTTTTGATTTCCGAATAACATTTCCACAAACATAGCATCCAATACAAGTCGGTGTTAAATTTCACATTTCATAAATTTTTTTTTTGGTTTAAAAATTTTGCTAATATTTGAACAAATAAATTCCGAAATTTTATACTATTTCATAAAGACAAAATTACTCTAAACTGAGAACAAAAATTAAAAATGATATTTTTAGCATTTAATATTCTTGTTATGAATGCTACAAGTGGCCAGTGAGTCTTGGTAATCGCAAATTTATGAAACATAAGTGTATGTCCAGGAAGCTAAAAGCTCTTAATCCATCTTGGAATATTTGTCTCTTTAATAAAGCCCTTTTAAAATTCTTTTCCATTTATGAGTGGAACCATATAGCCTCTCCATACTAAAAATAGTCATTCTCGCTAAAGGAAAATTCGAAAAATACAATTTCTGCAAAAGTCAATATGGTTAGAAATAGAAATGTGAGTGGAATTCTTTAGAAAGTTTTAAAGTGGCGCATATCCACATACCTGAAATTCCAAGGAATTTACAAATAACATCACATAACGGAGAGAAATTTTATTCCAGGCACAATTTTTGTTGCAAAAATCGCCGATAATTCCCAAATCTAATGCATTCCAGCAAAACTACATTGGTGGGCGGCTAACGTGGGTATTAAAATGCAAATGAACAGACAGACGAAAATGACAATTGAAATTGCAACAGACATGCGAAGCAGGACATGCAAGCGCTTGTTGGCGCGGCGAAGCCATAACAAGACAAGACACGACGCCAGCAACGAGCGACAAGTGTGTAGAAAATGGCGAATGGGGATTTGAAACAAACATGCAACAATGCAGCGTGGGGTTTGCGATGGTGTCAGGTGATGGTGGTGGTGGTGGTGTTGGAAACGACTTGCACATGGCTGAAGCTCAGCAAACGGAACAACGGCTGTTGTGAGAAGTCAAAGAGAAAACCATTTACAAGTGACACAACACAAACACAAGGCAACAATGGCATGTAATCACCAATAGCATACCCGTCGCACCATCTGTGCGTCTAACTGTCGGACTGTGTCTGTGTGCTGCACAAAACACGGAAGTTGCAGAATAACAGCGCGAGGAAGTTGTAAACGTGATAAGCGTGTTGTGTGAGGGGATTGAGGGATTTTGTGGGCTTTCGGCATTCGATTTTCGCCAGCTGACTGCACTGTGCCGTGAGTAGTCTTGAATTTAAAGACAGCATGACGTAATTATTTTCAATTTTCAAGCTGTAATATTATTAGCTGACAACATAAATTGCTCAAATATTTTAGAAATTACTCTTGAATCCATATTCCAAAAAAATATGTCTACTAAAAAAAAATTTAAAATTTACTTTATCCATTGGCATCTGTAAAAATTAAAGTTAATCTCTAAAGTTATCGATAAATTTAATATCGATTACTTTATCGATTCCTAATATCGACGATTTCTCCAAAAAAATTATCGATATTTATTATTTTTTTAATAAATATTTGACATTGATGAATTTTTTATCGAATTTACTAATTTTATATACATACATATATCTATATATGTATTATACATATTTCGCGAAAAAATTTAAGATAAAATTTACTAAATAAAAATGTCTAAATTTGTTTTCACAATATGACAAATTAAAATTAATTACTATTAATTATCGATAAATTCCAGACCGATAAATTTATCGATATTTGGTATTGATGATTTATCGACAAGTTTATCGAATTATTTAAAATTTTAAGTATATTAATTTACATTTAGCTTATAGTATTAATGATGTATCAATCGACTGCTTATATCAATTTCATCAATAATGTCTATATTCCGCGAAAAGTTTGAAGATTGAATTTGCCAAATAAAAATTTCTAAAAGTTTATAAGCGTTGATATCATTTAAAATTCAAGTTAATCGCTATTAGTTATCGATATATTTAAAACGATAATTTTATCGATAATTTTTAATAAGGATTCATCGCAAAATTTATCGATTTATTTTAATTTTTTTTATTATTTATAAAATTTTCATAAATAATTGCTCGAATTTATCAATATTTTTTACAGATAAAGCTATCGTTATTAAAATTTATCGATAATACTCTCACACATTTTTCGTAACTTTTGCTCCTACACAGTACTCAAAACTGAAGCAATTGAATTTTACTCTTCTTCAGCTACTTTTATGATGTCCACTGGCTGCCGCTGTCCCACTTGTCCACGTTCCGGTCAAATTGCATGCGCCAGCCGTGTCATGCCAGCACTCGTGAGGTCAAAGTTTCCAGTCCAAAGTCCATTGGCCAGTCACGCAGTGCCGCTGCTACTTTCCGAAAACATCGCTTCACAAATTCCTTCCAAAATTATTTTATTTCACCAGCTCTTCGCACAATTGTGTGCGCTCGTGTTACAACTCTATAGTTTAATGTTTATTTGTAATATTTTGTAAAAGCTCCTGAGTGGCCTTTTTTCCGCTTTTTGGCAACGCAACATATGCTCGCTTTATGGAGCCATGCAGTTGACTACAGTTTATGGCCGCATTGTTGGCAGCTGCAACGCATTTTACTTGGCTCCATCGCAGCAAACTACGACTGTACTTTTATTGTTATTGTTATTGTCTGCTGGCGTGCGTATTTCAACTTTTGAGTTTTTATTTTATAAAAATATCAAATATTTTTTTTTTATTATTATTATTATTTTTCGTGTGGCATATGTTGTTATAGCAAATTTAATGTTGACATGCTGTCGTTTTACATTATTGCTGGCAATATTATAACTTAATTTATTAACAAACATGATTTTAGAGCAAATATATGTTATATAAAAACACGCACATAATTTGCGAAAATTATTAGATTATTAAATATTTATTTTCGAAGAGTTAATCGAAATAGAAACTGTGTAAATAAAGGTCAAATACAAATAATTGCTTGACCGAACAAGTAAGGTTACATTAGTAGTTGCATAAGTGTGTTGGATTTTTACAGGGTGGGTCATGAGCTTTGTTGATATGTAGCAGAAAATAACCCTGAGATTTTCCAACTGATCTGAGGCTTCGTTACTGCAATTTGTAAAACTGATTTTGGCTTTTTGTCATACTAACTGATAGACTAACCGATTAGCTAACTGGTATACTAACCGATATACTTCTTATCTTACTAACCTATGTACTAACCGATTTGAAATCTTTTTACTGCGAATTTCAAAGACTGATTTTAGTTTTTTTCATATCATACAATTCTGATTACCCATTTCACTTGAGATACATATGTCAAAAGTTCCTGAAAGAGATGAAATTGTCTATCCAATGATATTTGTCTCTCCTTTATTTATTTTTCTTTGGAGACGCCATAAAATATATAAATGATTAGCGTGTCGTGCTGAATCGATATAGCCATTTCCATATGTCACTCAGTTTTGGAGATATTAATCTGAAATATTTTCCTTTTCTTTCCAAGAAATTGCTTATTCGTGAGAAGGGCCGATGGCGGGCCACTATAGCACATAGCCGACATACTAACTGATCGATTTAAACTAAGTCATTGTATGAGAACTTTTAAATTTGATGATATTTCTTCCCGAAATTTGACATGGATTATTGCCCCAAGCAACGATTGAAATCAAGTTCTAGTATAGAAAACTTTTTCATTTGGCAAGATATCTTCATGAAACTTTGTAAGAACTATTTTTCAGGGTAATGATATTTTCTTACAATAAATTGTGCAGATCGGACTAATATAGCATATAGCTGCCATACAAACCGAACGACAAAAATCAAGTCTCTGTTTGGAAAACTTTTTCGTTTAACGTGATATATTCAAAAAATTCGGCACGGATTACTACCTAAGAAGCTAGGGCTACAATATCCGAAGAAATTGTTCAGATCAAGGCACTATAGCATATAGCTGCCACACAAACTGAACTATTAAAACCGAGTTCTACTATGAAAAACTTTTTCATTTGAGGAAATATCTTGACGAAATTTGGCATGGATTATTTTCCGTAATAGTGATACATTCTCCTAAGAAATCCTTTAGATCGGAGCACTATAGCATATATCTGCCATACAAAGTCGATTCTAGCATCGAAACTTTTGTGTTTTTGAGGTTTTTTTTTTCATTTCCTTTTTTTTAATTTTTACGCACCAACAAAAAAAGATGCCGCACCCTGTTTTATAACTGATACGCACTAATTGTTTGGCTAGAGCATATACCCACACACACGTGTACATATGTTTGTGTTTACAGTTGCATAGTGATAACTTTATTTGCCAACGCTTATATCCGTAAATTGCGGTTTTTCACATTTATTTATTCCCATTTATATACATTTTATATATACATTTGCGTGTGTGTTGAAATGTGCGTTTGTGTGCTGGCTTTCGGCCAAAACACAAATAATATTTGCTTTTAAAGATTTCTGATTTACAAAAGTACTAAAATTTTATACATTGTTGCCTATGTGGAGATTAGAAATCAGTGTCATAAAATATGCAGACAATTTCTAAAGATCCAAAAGCTTACAGCATGAGGTTATAAAATTACAAAAACAACAAAGTTGCTAGAAAATTGCATGGTTCATAAATATATATAACATGTTGCATATTTGAGTGGCAACAACATACAATCCAATTCGCATTTGCTTGCATGCAACCACCAAAGCCGGCATTGCCTCGCCACAATTGCAAATCTACAGATTTTTCGACAAACCACAAAAACTATTGTTTCCTTAGTCAATTAAATGCGAGAACGCAAACAAATGCATTCTTGGCTTTGCACTCACTTGGTGGCACAAAATGCGGCTTTGCTGGATTTTCTTGAATAATTTTATTTCAATGGAAATGCATAGGCACACACACACACAAATGCAACACAGTTGTATATTTATATTTGCATTTAAGTGGTGAATTTCTGAAACAATAAAGCCATAACCGACTTGCAACCAGCGCGTGTGTTTGCTTTGCGAAATCGAGTAGCTTGCCAAATATGCGAGCGAGCATCAAGACAAATATGGAACATTTTTTGCATTATTTAGTTAAATTGCAAATATGCATCGACAATATGCGAATGCGGCTTGTAAGTACAAGGCTGAAGGAGTTCTACACATGCGAGGCTGTTGTTGCATTTAAGAGACTGCAACATTCTGTTTCGGCTCGGCCAAGTTCGACTGTAAATTGAGACAATATTTGTATACTTTGCTCTAGAAAATTTATGCTTAATATGAATTCAGTTATTTTTTTGTGGAATTTAAATTCAGCTCACCTTGACCTACCAAAATAAATGAAATGCACAAAATTGTTTTATTTGTTTTTCTAATTGCGGAAGAAAATACTGTAAGTGAATTACATGAGGCTTAACCAAAAGAAGCAACTACTGGATAAGAAATAGTAAAATGTTTTTATGTTGTAGAATGATTTTATGTTGTAGAATAACAGTGATAGAATGCTAACCTAGTGATAAGTGCTTTATGGTTAGAAAACATGGTTATTAATATTATTACTGGATTAGAATAGCTTTGATAACTTTCCCCAACAACAGTTTTCCCTTTTCGCGAAAATGAATGAAATAATAGGTAAAATGAAAAGTACCGGCCAACCATAGTAAAACACATTTTTTTTGCAAAATTAGTTTTCTCTATTCAACATGGTTGCCTTCAGGGATTATACACTGATTATAGCCACTCTCTAACTTTTCCATACCATTTTTGTAGTACGATTAGTGCTTTGCCTCAAAATAGGTCTCAGTTTCGACGAACACTTCTTCTTTCAACGAACATTTCTTCCAAGCGAGCATTCTTTTGAGATCTGAGAACATGAAATAGTCGCTGGAGGTCAGATCTGTAGAATATTGTGCATGCGGAAGCAGTTCGAAGCCCAATTCATGGAATTTTGCCACCACACCAGAAACTCGTCATAAAACCAAGATTTGGCATCTATGTGTCAAGCCGGCGACTCTTCAATTGACCTGTTAAACTCACCTACCCATTTACCTAATCTACGATTTTCTAACTTTCAATAGAATTTATTTTAGCAATATAAAGTGATCGAATTTAAGTAAAATTGATCGAGGACTTACCCACACTCCCATATACTTCAAATAAAATTTTTCGGTCGCTCAGCGTGTAAGTTATCTTCTTAAAAATTTTTGAGAGTATATTCTCAATTATTCTTCCATCAAAATGTCATAATTTCATATTCTCCAATACATTTCTTAATAACTTTGATAACTTCATCAGCTCTTTGACTTTACTAGATGAAGAAAAGCAAATTTTCGAAATATTATACAACCAATAAGTGCTGTTATATATGCCTTCCATCGCATAAAGGGTACCATGTTTATATTGCATAACTTAGCAATCCAATTTTTCATAAAATAAGCGAAATCCGTTTCTTGTCTACTCACCGCAAAATAAGCCAAATATGCATTTCTAATAAGCTTTATGCATTCAAATATAAGCGCATAAGCATACTCACTGTTGCGGAGCTTTAGCTTGGCACAGATCAAGCGCAAGCAAGTCAGTGCGCTGCGCGGTTTCAAGCCAGAACACATGCAGACACAAATAAGTGGCTTACAGAAATAAATCGCTGAGGCACACATCATAAATATACACACAAACATATGTATTTATTGCATACAGTTGTTTGTTGTTGCAAGCATAAAATCGCGCATGAAGCATAAACAAAGCTAAGAATATTTGTACACTGTTGCGCTTGCAACATCTTTTACTTGTGTACTTGCACCCTACATATGCTACTGGCTCAAATGTGCTTATATGGGTTAAATATTACCCCGCTGCTACTTGAGGGCTTGCTCTTTGCATGGTATGTAGAAAGAAAAATAAATACATTTTATATATTACTACGATATGCAAATCTCCTTTAGTAACAACACTTGTGTATCCATGGTATCTGTAGATGAAACGAAAGAGGAGCGGAAGCAGATTTATTTCATTATATCTTCTTTAAATGATGCAGATGCACATTTGATTAATAATTTTTCTTAGAACAGGACAACAGACCAAGGGATAGTGTACTCTTTAGTAGTTTAACATCTTATCTCTTATGTCTGCCTGGGTCTCTTCGAAAGAATTGTTAGAACTATAACCTGAAAACGCGTATGCTAACCATCGTTTCTGTATTCCAATAAGACGATATTAATATCTTTCAATGATTTAAAAGTAAGACATTTTCGGTTGGTTTTTGTCGACAAATTTGGTAACAATAGGTAGTCGATAAATACTTTTAGTAATTGAAATTTCTTCGAAATATCATATGGCACGACTCTACCATTTTCACGCTTTATATCCCAAATATTAACCAAAATGTGTCGACTTGAAGTCCTCTGCCATTTCTCTAATGCCAACATGATGATTTTCGAGGACTTCTTTGATGTTATCAGCATTAGGAAAGTTGAAGGAACGGCTTCATGAGGCAAGTATTAGATGACTCTACGATGTTGACAATTAAGTAATGAGACTGATATTATTGCTGCGCTTCCCCCCTTCTCCATTGATATATGTACATTCGCCTGCTGCGTCAAGTTGAGTATACGTTTGTTTGTAATGCTCGTGACGAAAATGAAAAAGCGAAATCAAGAGCAACGCGTCGCGATAAAATTTTGCGCCATATTGGGCGAAACAGCTTCGGAAACGTACGCTAAAATTCTAAGAGTGTATGGTGATAGTGCTCTTAGTCGTGCCCAGGTGTTTCGATGGCACAAAGAGTTTAAGGAGGGGCGTGAAAGCGTGGAAGACGACACGCGGAGTGGGAGACCAGTCGACCAGTCGGAGACCGTGGAATCGTCCACAAAGAACTCGTTCCACTGGGAAAAACTGTGAATCAAGTCTACTATTGCCAAGTACTCGAAAGATTGCGAAAACGAGTCAACAGAGTGCGCCAAGCATCGCTCGTAACTGGATCCTTCATCACGACAACGCGCCGTGCCACACCGCCCTCAGCGTGTCCGTGTTGCAACAGCCGCCTTATTGGCCCGACATGTTACCCTGTGACTTTTTTTGTTTCTTAAAACAAATTCGGTGGTCAAAGGAACCCATTTTGGGTCGATTACGGACACCCCGTGACGAGGGTACTCGCGGACATCCCAGTCGAAGCGTTCCAGAAATGTTACGAAGTATGGAAAACGCGCTGGAATCGCTGTATAGCTGCCCAAGAGGAATACTTTGAAGGGGATGGCAGAGTTGTAGAATAATTTTTAAATATGCGGTTTTTATGGAATCAGTCTCATTACTTAATTGTCATACCTCGTAAGAAAAAGTTATTCCAATGGGAGAAAACTCTGACTAGAAGTGATTTTAAACATTCAATGCAGTTTTGTACAGATGCAATTCTTATTTAAACCCCTCGAGTAAATTGTCAAGCATAAGCCCAATGGATCTTCAACTACATGTCACCTCTGGCAAGCCTTCAAAAATTACTTATACTTTCCAATTCACTCAAACCTCACAGCAAGTGATCCAATTAAATACAATTTCAATACTCACCACTCCTCTATCAACACAAACGAAATGCGGTAGCAATCGCAATTCAATCCGAAAATGTAACTAATGGTAGCACCTTTCAATTGGTCACTACACTCCTGAACTAAAGCACACAAGTAACGACATAAGTAACAATATATGTAAGTAAGTGAGTGAATATATATTCCAATGCAAGATGTTGAATATTTGTAAGATTTTGCATTCGTCTAAGCCCAGTGCCCTTAAAATATCTTCAAATACTCGCAACAACGATTGAAGCGCACACAAAGGCATTTTGAAAAGCTATCAAAATAAATATATAATGAACACAAAATACAGCACTTGCACAAACGAGTGCTTTACTGTAATACATTGTATTGGAACAGCACTCAAATACCCTTGCAACTATACACAAGTACGCATACACCTATAAATGGACACACAAACACAAATAAATATGAAGACACTTCGAGATAAATGCACATAATTTGAATGCAATGCTCCAACTCAAGCAGGCCAACAAGCAAATATAATGCATTCAAACACTTACACATACACATACAAGTATACTATATATATACAAATATAAATTTCTAAGTAAAAGTGCGATCTCGTTGATATTGTTTGGCGAAGAGGCGAAGAGGGTCATCCAGCTGTTTTGTGGTCTTTGTAAATTTTGTAGGCTTAATTCGAAAATAAAATAACAGCAAATAGCAATGAAACAGGAAACAAGTAGAAGAAGAAGAAAAAGTAGAAAAAGATTTGCATACAAAATTGCAATGGTCGTGATTACAATGAAATGCAATTTCATCGCTCGCCTGCCCTGCCCTGCCCAGCAAGTTTTGTAGCACCATTCATACATAATTGAAAGTAGTTGTACTTGTTGGCAGCATGTAGTCCTCTTTCTGCGATTGTGAGTTGCGGAAAGTGCATTAGCAAATACATATTTATAGCACAAGCGCATGCATGTCTGCAATGCCATTGTGCAGTGGGGTTGGTTGGTGGGTGGGTATAATATGATGGAAGCACTTAAATCGTGCTTTCATTGTGGTGTTTCGTAAGCGTTAACAATTGCTGGCGATTGCGAGAGTATGATTCGAAAGTGTTTATTGCAAATAGAGGCGGATAAGTATGTGTGTGTGTGTTTAATGTAATTGCTGTGGTCTAAGCAATAAATATATTATTTATATAAAGTGCAGTATAGATAAGAATTATTCAAGCTTGAATTGATTCGAATTATTACGTAAACGTAATGTAATTATTGGTAGTAGTTGGAGTAAATAATTATTTGTTACCATAGAAACGGCGTTGAGATCTCTAAATATACATATATATATAAGCAGATAGCAGAATAATTTGATAATAAATTTGCGTTATTATTGTTATATGAATGCTTTCAATTCAAGTTGTACCAAATATGTCTAATATGGTACTCGCCGTCATCTGATAAAAAAAGTAAAATATTTTATTTCTTATTGGAAAAGTCTTTGAAAGCAACTCTTTAACATTTTTCAGCATTTCTAAGTAGCAAGATGTAGATTATGATATCTATATATACAATGTTACCAAAAAATACCCGGAAATAAATAAAACGCAAAATAATACATTCATGCCAACGATTTTTCCAGTCCTCGAAACATTTTCATAACGTTCAAATAATATCCTTTGTTGACTGTTTGAGCGGTTGGAAGGATTTCATAATGCACAACACCACGATAATCGAAGAAAACAGACAACATGACCTTGATTTTTGAGCGACTTTGGCGCGGTTTTTTTGGTCTCGGCTCTCTTTTGGCACGATATTCGCTCGATTGATCGGTTGTTTCGGGGTCGTAAGCATAGATCCAAGTCTACCGCCAGTTATAATGCATTTCATGACACCCTGGTAGTCGGAAAGCATCGTTTCACACACTTCAACGCGACGCCTTTTTTTCCAAAAAATTCAATGTTTTCGGTACCAGTCGAGATTTGACGCGCTTGAGGCCCAAAGCATTCTTCAAAATGGTATTGGCTGAGCCTTTCGATATGCCAACTTCATCAGCAAGGTCTCTAATTGTTAATCGACGGTTTTTCAATATTAAATCTTTGATTTGTTTAACGTGAGCTTCGTCTTCGACACGTTCACGGCCGGCTTGGAACTCACTATACCACTTGTAAACATTTTTTTAGGCATAGCCTCATTACCAAAGGCTTTCTGCACCATCCTCAACGTATCCGCAGCAGAAAATTGATTCCGTGAACAAAATTTAATGCAAATTCTTTGCTCAACAAATTTCGCAAAAAACGAAAAACTCACTTTTAGCAGCTCACAAAACGACACGTATCTCAAACATTAATGAATATTTTGACATGAAATTTGGAAATAATTCTCCAAATCCTTTGACGCGCGCAGTTATTTTTGGGCAGAGTAGCATGTCTCTCTGAAAGAAATATGTGATGCACCAAATCAGGAATATCGAAAAATGAATGAGCATCACCTTAGTTATTGAGCGAACTGGGCGTGTTTTTTTGGTTTCGGCTCCATTTCGATGAGTTTGGTCTTGTTTGCATGCCAAACTCATCACCCATGTCTCATCGGCAGTTAGCATGCTCTCCGTGAATATGGAAACGGAATTCGTACGATCAAGCATGTTTAAAGAAACCCGCTTAAAGTACTATTTTTGAAAAAAAAAATCAGCTTTACCGGGTGGAGTCCAGCAAGAACGTGTTTCGTATCCGAAATATCCACCAAAATCATTCGATTCGCGAGATATGCCGCACTCTCTTGCCATCTCTAACACTTGTCTGATGATTTTCAAGCACCATATCCTTCACTTTTTAATATTTTCGTTAGGTAAAAAGATCGAAGGTCGTCCAGTACGAGGCATGTCTTCAAGAAGGTATGTTTGATTTGTGCACGATTCGTTGCTAGAGACGATATTCCAACTTCTGAAAACAAGTTTCACTAACGCATGAAACACTAAATATGTTCTACAAAAAGTAATAAGTCTGATGTGTCCGTTTCATATCACTATTATATGGATCACGTATGTAAATCAGCCCGGAATACGTCCTAAATTCATGTGTTGCTACAAAGCGCTCTATTTCTATAGCTAAATAGGATCTAATATACTAATACAAATTTGCCAGCTGCCAGGAGACATGAAATGTTCGACCAACCTGGGAAAAAAGCTATGAAAATGTATTAAAAATTCTTGCTCAGCTTTAAGCTCATAAATATTGTAAAGCTTCTATCGCATCAAAAAACTTTAAAATTAAGCAAGTAAGAAAGGCTAAGTTCGAGTGCAACCGAAAATTGTATACACAGCTACTTGCGAGAATCAAATACAGGGTAATAAAGAACTCCAAGTCAAGTGTAGAGCATAGGTGGACGGACAGTCAGAGAGACAGACAGTAACTCGGATTTCAACTTGCCGCATCATCCTTATCATTTTTATATATATAACCATATATCTATTTCACTTAGGTTAATGTGATACGTACAACCTTTATATGAACAAAACTATTACACTCTGTAGCAACATGTTGCAAGAATATCAAAAAGGTCAGCTAATATAAGCAACTGATTATGAGCATATAAGCAATGTTCGCACTTCCAAGCAAAGCAAGTCATACACATACGAATATACTTGGATACAAGAAACTTTACAACTTTTTTAATCTTTGTTTTCAAAGCAAAAATCTTAAAACTTTCACTTTATAAATTCTTAAAACCACATCTTCTGATAAATACCTACATACTCGTATGTATGTATAGACTTACTTGCTTGCACAAATATTTGTAAGCACACCAGGTCGTATGAGTAACTTGACTTTGACCGCTCGGTAATAAAATTAGCCTAGAAAGTTTGCTTTCTTCTTCGCACAACATTTTCCACAAAGAACGTTGAAATTTCCAACATCTCTTCGTCACAAGTAAAACAAATGCAGACAGCAAACTAAAGTTGCAAGGCAGCGAGCGAATATGTGTTCATGAACTTTCTCGCTTGCAGCCACAAATCTGTTGCAGTCTGTTACACTCGGTTGCCAATAGCTGCCCTTACCCCTCTCACTACTACTAAGTATGTTGCTATAGTTTCGCAGTCTATTGTCTTCATGTTTATTTCTATTACCACTCCTTACACATTGTTTTTCTTACACACCGTCGGTTGTCTTCGCCGCAACGCCAACTCACAAACTACAAGCTGGCACACACACACAACCTGTTTATCTCTGCTTGCGCTTGTTTTGCGCTTTTATAGACTACTTCCGGATACAGCTCATATTTTACCACTACATAGTAGACGTCTTATTGCACTTTACTCACTTCTCGCAGAAGAGCACACGTAAGCGAATAAATAAAAGCGCACAATGTCGGCATTTGCATGCACCTGCTATTGTTGCGAAGAAAGAAACATTATCCTTCAGGTACAATATTTTTTTTTTTTGCATCCTTCGTGCATATGTGTGCATAACTTCACCTTCGCGTTATCATGTTGCATGCTGTTGAACTTGTTGCTCCGCTTATTTTATTTTTGTTTTTATTTTTCTTGCGAATATATGCCATTGCCAGCTCGTATATTTTGCGTATTTGTGCCATTCATTGTTTTTCTTCATTTTTGGGCACAATATCGTTGGCCCGTTTTATGCGGATCCGCGTGCCACATTTTGTCCTCACTTCATTGCGTTGCATTCTTCTTTCCTTACACCTTTTTGATAGCTACATATTTGCTTTCATTTTGACTTCTCGGAAATTTTCGTGTAGTCTGTATGCTTTGTTTTATTCCTTCTCTTTAGCAACAATTGAAGCTGAGCTTTGGCGCTACAACAAAAATATAATCAACAGACAACAACTAGGTGGAGCATATATGATCTTCTATGATTTTTGCCATTAAAAGCATTTCTTTAAAACTATTTAGTACTAAGCATTCATATGCCTAATAAAATTTGCATTACTCATACGACGTGGTGTACTGTATATATGTTACTGGGCATTCATCAGTTGATGCATGAATTTAACGGCATATTACTTTTAAAGGAATATTTTTATGTTAAAACCTTACAATATGTATACATTGGAAGGGAGTCAGTAAGTCGGAAACAAATAAAATATAAATGATCAACAATTTAGTCATACAAATACGTCTGTGTATTCATATGTGAACTAGTCCCTCAGCTCTTGAGATATCAATCTGGAATTTTACACAGAACATTTTCGCTCCATGGAGCTTATTATCGGTCTGCTGTAGCATATAGAAATATGTTTTTTTTATTCCCCAGACAACGCTATTGTCTTCAAATAAATCGTTCAGATCGGAAAACTATAACATATAGCTGCCGTACAAACAGATCGATAAAAAGCAAAATACCAGGTTGTTCAATAGGTTTTATAGTTTAGTAACAAAGACACAATTTTATAGTTCTAAATACACCTTATTATTCAGTGTAATCTTCCTGAACAATAATATACTTACTCCCATGATCCTCCAATCTGTGGATTTCACCATGAATTGAGAATCCGGAAGGTCTGCAAAATACGCTTCTACAGACGTTATGTCCACTTCATTTGATGCAAAACACTTGCTACACGTACATTTTTTGAGTTCTGGAAGCATATGTAAGCCTTTAAGGATCAAATCTTGTGAATACGGTGGATGCTCCAACAACTCGAGCTTTAATTCATGGATTTTAGCCATTGTCAAAATGCTCTTGTGACTCGGTGCATTGTCCTGATAAAAAATGATTATTATCTTCTGCAAACCGCGTCTATTTTCACGGATTTTTTCCTTCAACTGGTCCACAAAGGTTGCAATAATATTCAGAATAAATTGTTTTACCAGTTTGGAAGTAATCCACAAAATTCCTCTCGCATCTCAAAAAACTGATACCTTCTTGGCCGATTTGCGGACACGATCTCTTTTCGAAGCCGAACAACCAGCCTTTTGTTTTGATTCGCCTCTTGTTTTGATTCAAGATCATGGTGATCGACTCAAGTCTCGTCCAAACTGATGAATCGATGCACAAACTGCACTTTATTCTTTTTAAAATGCTCCAATCAATATCAATGGACGCTTTTTGGTCGTCTTTCACGTGGATCGTTTTCAAGACTTGCACGACCACGTTTGAATTCAGCAACCCATCTCTCTACTGTTCCAATTGTTGGTGAACAAATATTATACACTTTTAACATTCGCTTTCTCTTATCGAAGACAAAGCTTGTTGAACAACCTGGTAGAAAGTGTTTAAGCCTTTTCATACCATAAGGACCTGTGAAGGGTAATATAGCTTAGAAGCAATCAAAGTTAATGTTTTTTTTTTTTATTTTTATTTTTAATTATAAAGATGAAAACAAATTGAAACAATTTCATAAGTTTTACTCAACGCAAAAGCTTTTAATATTTTAATGGCAAAATTATAAAGAAAAATCTGATAGGCTTTTGACTGAAAGAATTAAAAAATGCAGGAATTACACATTTTTATATTGCTCTACAATCACAAATTATCTCAATAATATATGCAATTGTTTACCCCGTGAACCGACCAAAGAACCCTACAGTGCGTATGACGAACATAATGTTGTAATAACTAATTAGCGCGAAAACTAAAATAGTCAGTTCAAAAAAATAATAGCACAATACACAGATTACGTTAATATCAAGAAAAAAAAAAACAAAAATGTTATTGTAGCGCCGAGTACAAAGCATGAAAAACACTGTAACACAATAAATATCATAATTATAACTCATACGCCCTGTGTAACTTGCACTGATCCAGTGTTGTAATCGAATAAGTGGGTCAAGAAAAATGCGAAAAAATACGAAATAGTGCGCAAATCTGAGCACATAAGAAAAAATAACAAAAAGCGTATTATAATATTATTCTTTTAGTATTGCCATCGCCATAGCTATATTGCTTTTCAAACATTAATATGAATACATTGGAAGTCAAACACAAAGCGATGAAATATTGTTTGTATTACTTGACAACGAGGTCATTACAACAAAGTTCGACACCTTTTGTAACTCACCAGCGCACACACACACACATGACAACAACTGTTATATACAATAAATCGTAAGCTCAGTTTGAGTTTGTGCTGCTGTGGCCACAAATAGATATGTTAAGGAGGTGAGTGCTTTGTGCTTGCGTAACTAATGAAGTTGCAACAAATAGTGTTTTGATAGCAGCGGTGGTCAGGGGTTAACAACCAAAAAGCAATACACTTATGCATGTATGAATACGAAATTTGGTTGTCTGTATTTATTATTGATAGTTTTATGTAGGATAGTTTTGCACGGTAATGAAAACAGAAATTTGCAGTGCTAACCATTATAGGAGGTGAACAAAAGGTGGTTTTGGTTGTTTTGTCGACATTAGAAAAAGGAGATAAGTTAAAGGGAGAGTAAGTTATATGTTTCTCTCTTTCTTCTCATTGACCAACTTAAATGCTTTAGGCAATGCTTTAATATACCCAGATACAATAAAAATAGCAAAACCAGCCATCAAATATCGCCACAAATGTCTCAATAACAAGTAATAATCAAACCACTTCTGTTGACAGTTGATTGTATTGGTTTTCATATAGCATATACGTATGTACATATACTTATACTATAGGTGGGAGTATTTTATTTTTGATTTCTTTGCTAGAATCTCCTCTCTCATTTATTGGCGCTTGTTGGCTAAATCGTTCACTTTATTGTTGTTGTTGTTGCCACAACACAGGTGTGTTTTAAGTGTGCTCGTTGAAATTAGTTACGTGACACACTTCGGTTTCTCTCATTTTCCATTTTTACCGCAGGATGCACGTAGCAGCAATCATAGCATCGCACTTATGAAAAAACTACCCCTGTAGGAAATTTTTTGTGAGGAAAAATTGTAACAAATGTGGTGTATTAGATTAGATTATGCATAAAAAAATAATTGAATAGAAATTTCAATACAATTTTGAAAACTTTTATTTTTTTATTAGGATATTTTGATTTTTTTTAATAACGAAAATCTGAATTAAAAACAAGTTTTAAATTTTTTAATTTAATTTAAAATTTTTTTAAAATATTTTAAAATTCTAAAAATTTAAATAATTAATAAAAAATAAATTAAAATTAAAAAAAACTAAAAAAATTTTAAATTAAAAATTAAAAAAAAAAATAAATTTCATGAAATTTTTTCCTGCAGGGTCTTAAATGCAATTTCGAAAATATGTGAAACACACACATATTTATATGTACATACATATCTGCCTCACTACCTAATACTCGCACAAGTATAGAACCGGCCGTACTTCTACATCCATGTTCGTGTTTGTGTGTGCGTGTTCTTCCACTGAAACCGCTCCAAGTTACCTTGTGAAATAGTTTACCACACTCTTTTCAGACAGCAATTGCGACCAAGTCACGTTGGCAATTACTTTGGATGGCACTAATTACATGCATGTGTATGCAGTTTAACAACCCAACACTCACACATACATACATTCGTTGTCTGCATGCAACTGTAATATACAATCAGTGCTCATATACATATACACACATGCACATACCTATCCATATAACGCAATCATAAACAATCTCACCTCTATCAATTGCTGCTGCATTGCTCTCTCAACCATGACTGTGGGTACAAATGAATTTGAACACGTATACGCTAGCACACGCTCTCATAGTTAGAATTAGACGCATACTTGCGAACATTGATAAACGTATGTATGTATGTGTATGTGTTGGTATTGACATGTCTTTTCGCTTCACTTTGCGGTCGTTTTACGAGCACTGGCAATATCCACAACTTATACATACATATGTATATATGCTTTGTAGTGAAATGAACCAGTCGCAAACTACTCCAGATAAAACTAGTATTAACCGCAAGTTCAACTAGTGCAACCACTTGTTCGAACAAGTAACTGGTATTTTGATATGGAGTTACGCGTAATTAACAGTGAGACATTCACCCGATGTGTACTAGTCTTTTACTAGTTCGAAAGGAACCAGTGCATTTTAGTTCAGTGATGGCCCAAAAAAGAATAAAAAATGGTGAACTAGTCTAAGACTAGTTCAAAATGGACCAGTACAATTTAGACTGAATACAGAAAAAAATTTTCAACTGGAGTCATATATGTACATAAGGTCGAAATGAACCAGTCCCTTTTAGTTCAGTAATGACCCAAAAAGTGAAAAATTGCTAGAGATAATTTCTAAAAGGACTCGTACATTTTAAAGCTGTAATGGACGAAAACAGAAAACAATTATATACTGGTCTCATACTAGTTCAAAATGGACCAGTACCTTTTAGTTCAGCAATGGCCCAGAAAAGAGAAAAAATAGTGTTATAGTCGCATACGAGTTCAAAATGGACCAATACATTTTAGTTTAGTAATAGATCAAAACGAAAAATATTTTTGAGTTGAAAGGAAATTTAAATAACACATAAAAAACCCCCTTACCAATTGGTCCAATTATGGTGGTATTAAAACTAGTACTGCCTAAGACTAAAAATAGCTCCTTTCAACTACTATTTCCAACATCAACTCCATTCTTCACTATCCTGATATACATATAACTACATTGCTTGCCAAGTAGTACATCGCAAATGTGACGTGAGCACGTTGTTGACCTGTTGGAATGTCACACCTAAAAATGTGCCGGACTGACATCTATGAACATGTGTATGTACTTAGATATGTAGCCTACAGCTCGTTATTTAATCAAAAAACTTTTCAGCAAAAGGAAAAAACTAGTGAATACTCGCTTTGCTGCGCCGAAAGTGATTTTTGCAGTCAAAAATTTTATCGATACCCACACTATTGTTTCACAGAACAAAGCGTAGTTGCCATACAGCTTTATATATGTATACTTCTATTTAGTAAAATACATAAACACATGTGTGTATGTATATTTGTGCAATATCATCCGACCGTCTGCTAATTCCTTCAGCTCTGTCTGCCTTTAAACACAAGTGCAATCAACTTTAATGGAAATTGTCTGTTGTCTTGCGTAGTTAATATATAACAGCATCTAAATATTATAACAGCATCTAAATATTAGTATTACCGTTAAGCTTAAATTAAATTTATTACCTTGGAAGTAATTTTGTGTGTTGTAGACAATTTAACAACTAAAACAGGCGTAATGTTAACATAAAGTACATTGTTAGCAAGAAAAGAATTAGTAAAGCTGGTATATAAAGTAAATCTTACATGAGAAAAAAAGTTATAGTATACTTGTAGACTTGGCGATATCAGACGGCTGTTTGGAAAATTGGAGGTGGAAGGTTAAGAAAATAGTGGATATTGATATTTTCGAAAAATCTGTCAATTTACAAAACTAGATTTCTATGCCGTGCACTGGTAATCTTTAAAGCGTAACCACAAGGTTAAAATAAAAAAAAAATCGGAAAGAATTTAGGAAAGACCTAATTAATTTTTAAATTAATTTTTGAGTTATAGCCTTCTAAATTATAGCTGCTCAATTTATTCAGCTTTATAGGTTTTCATTTGAACGATTTTTTTTTTAAACTATAACTTTCTATTTTGGTTGACCGATTACTCGTATTCGAATTCTAGCTGGCGAAAAACATTCAAATTTTAGGAAAAATTCAATTTTTTTAAAATCCTCGCCATTTTGTCAATTTTTGAGTTTTTTTTGGTCACACGACTTTGTTCCTAAACCATAATATCAAATTCCACAAAGAAGTTTACGTAGCAAAACGAAAACACATTTGAGAAACGTTTCAGATAATAATAAGATAAAAAATAATAAATACATATCCCGCAAAAGTTATGATTATATTAAATTACCACTAATATGCGCGTTCACGAAGCAAAAAAATTGTGGACAAAACGAAATAATCTCGTTATGCTTTGTAAATAAGGTCAGCGCGTTAATAATATAGTTGTGTGGAGGATTCTCCTAATATAATATGAATGATTGTTAGGACAGGCACAATATAAAATAATTGAGAAAGGACGAAACTGGCTTTTCGCACCTCATAAAAGGAATGTTAAAATAATGAAGCTATAAAGTGGAGAAAACCTGCACTGTTTGGACAAAACAAGAAATAACAGAAAATCTAAACAACACAAAAAATAACAACACAAAAAAAAAGCTAAAGATATCAGACTATGTTAGGGTATTAAATTTTATTCCAGCTACCAACGAAATATCGGTTCTTAATGAAGACGAAGTAAGACTAAAGGCCACCTGAGACACGAGATTAGCTTTGATACCCTAATTCCAAGTCTATACAATTTCAACATTTTGCTCAAGATAAGCTGGTAAAGACGGCAATCATTCTGTGTATGTGTATATTTTGATTGATAAGCTTCGTTTGAAATAGTCTTTAATTCTGTAAAAATATGCTCTTTTATGGCTCGAATTGGCTTTTAATGTGTTTTACAGAGCCGAACTGTATTTTTTCGTTAAACGACTCTCTTTTTTCTTTCGGTATCAACACTCCAGCTGATCGAAAATCAACGAGAATATTTCGAGTTGTGGCAGAAGGAGTGCTAAGAGTGGTCGGTATAAAACTCACCTCAAATCAGTTTGGAGGACCAACTAATTAATTATGTCCGACAAAAGCCTGCGTTAGCTGCATATTTATATAACATCATCGCACTCTAAGTATTAAAACACCGCTATCAGACATAAAAAAGTACCATAAGTAAATTTTCCGTTCAATTAAATGTGATATACTGCAGAGTACAAAGCGTTGAATCCAACCAATTATTTTCAATGTTAAAAAATATATGAAAAATCGGCTCAAAATTGATTGCAACATTTGACTTTATCACTGAAATTGTTTACCTCTTATTATAATGCATATTTGAACCACCCTAATACTCAATATAATATGCGTAGTTATTAGTATTACTATCATTTGCGCTTTGGCCGCCTGAGTCGTTAGTCCAAGCGAAAATTTGCCTTAAACAATCCAGTGCCGACGAGTTAATCAAATGAAGAGCTATTTGCTGGGTAAATAAGCATAATAAAATTAATAATAATATCATACTACAAAATATGTGGAATAATAAGATATACAGTATGCATCATCTCATATGTCAGTATACAGCCAATTAAGAGCAATTTTGGTTTTGTCAATTCCGTTTCGATAATATCGATGTTAAAGATGCAACATGAAAAGGTCAGTTGTTGAAAGTGTTCACAAAATAGTGGAAATCTTGATCATATCATGCAGTTCGGACCTGGACCAATTGATTATTACCTGTTCGTATCTACATATGGCGAATAATTTTGTTGATGAAAAAATCGCTTCAAGAGAAGCTTGTGCAAATCGACTTTGCGCACTTTTTGCCATAAAAGGTATTAGTTTCTATGAAATTTACCTGCAAAATAACAGAAGGTCATTAAAAAAAGAGCATATTTTACCTAAATCCAATAATTCAATGTAATTTATTTATTTTCAGTAGAACAGCATTTCAATAATTCCAGTTCTATAACTGAAATAAATTTTCATAGATTAACGATAATTTTTTTCTCAGCTCCTCTTAACTGCAGCGTGCGAAATGTGTACGCAACTGACCTTAACACTCTATTTCAAATCCGATTCCAAACAGCAGGGCGTGGCTTCAATGCCACGCAATCGTTAAACAGAATCAACACACGCCACATAGTTGCGTAATCCACGCGCTCACTTTTCTTCATTAGCAAAGCTTTTTTATTAGGCTCTCCATTTTTGTTTGCCGCTCTTTTTCATTTCTTCATTATTCTATTTATTCTACTTTGCTCGTTTATTACCTTTTCTGTTTACTGTTTTTTTTTTCGTTTTTGTGTGTCTTTAGGACAATCATTTTTATGGTGTCATTTTCCGGCTTGCCAACGCCCACACACACATATGTATGTGGAGCGCATAGTCACAACAACAACCACTGCGACATTTATTAGTCGCCATGCCGCAAAAGTAACGGCTATGTGCTCGGATTGCCGATGAAGATCAAGCGCGCAAAGACAAAACACACTCTCAAATGTCTGCAGGACAATCAATCCACCAAGAACGGGCAGTAAAGTGGGAAATATTAAAGTGATAAGTGGTCGTATTGAAGCTGCCACACTTTTGGCATTCGTTTGCTGCATGCACAACTGTTGCGGTGTCTCTTATTGTTTAAGATTTTTTTTTTGAATTTTTTTGTCATTGTTAATTTTTTGCTTTTTTGTTGTATTTGTACTTTTTTGTTGTTTTTTGGTAGCACACAAAATCAGTGGCATCAAAAACTCATTTCTTTGTCATTAATGTGATTGAGTTGCTGAAGGTTTTATGTCGTAATTTTGTTAAAATTATAGTAAATAAAAGTGGATTTACACCGCTGTGAAAAATGGCGCTGCTGCAAAGCAATGAAACGAAATGAAATGAAATAATGTTAGCCAAAATGAAATTTATTTCGATTACGATGAATGCGTTCGTGGTGCTTCTGGGGTTAACTGTATTGTGTGCAGATAACTTTACAACAATGATTGTGAGATTCATTCCATTTTTGGTTTGCAATCACGCGTGGGAAATGAGATGAGAATTTATTGACATTTCTGCTGTTTTAAAATACATAAAAGAAAACGACCAAAACGGCTGAAAATTGGATGTGTTCGGCACTTATATGATTTAAAGTACGTGAAACGATTGGAAAGAAGGATGATTTCTTGAATACAATAGCAGAGTGAATCAAAGTTAAATGTTTTAAGGCTTAAGCTGTCTTTAGTGTAGTAACTTTATTATTATTGGGTAGTCGAAAAAGTCTTTTCGTATTTTTGCAATAGATGTCGTTGTAGTCTTGTTGTACCAGTGCTCCCAATCACATTATGTCATACCATATAGTGTTGGAAAGGTGATATTTTAAGCTTCTTCTTCTTCCTAATTGGCATAGACACCGCTTACGCGATTATAGCCGAGTTAACAACCGCGCGCCAGTCGGTTTTAAGCTTCATTTAACCAAAATAATAAGTAAATTCGGGAAAGTTGAAAAAAAGTTACAACTGTGAGCGGTCTTATGGTTTCAAAACAAGTGAAGTTAATCTTTTTTGTTGCTTTGCATAGGAGCTCCAACGTGTCATAAAGGCACTTCTTCAACAACCATTTTCCAATAATCTCATACAAAACATCCATTTGTTACACCCCATATACCAACAGCTGCCACTTCAGCCATTTCCCGGGTCAATGTACCGACAAATGCGCAACAACTTAAAGGTGTTCAACTTACTTATTCCATTCACCTGCTGCCTTACTGACACTTTGTCGCCTCAAGCACTGTTACCAAGACAGCACAACTCTTTACATCCACCCATTGCACTTGCTTTTCTGCGTAAGCACCAGGCTCGCTATGCTAGTCGCCTCTTCAAAGGCTCAATTAGGAATGTAAAACATAAAATGTCATTAAGTCGTATTAAATGCCAAAGGCAACAACAACACACACGTTCACACATTTCGTTTGAGTTGTGTGCGCCTCGGCTAAGAGACTGCCTGCAGACAGGAGTCCCTCACGCGCCACAGATTTGAAAAATGCTGCTTCTCTTGCGTTATTAAATGAGTTTTTCTTGGAAGCACGTGTGTTATTTGCTCCAGTCAAAAGCATAACTCGGTCTATTTGTGGATACATGCTTGCTGTGGCTACGAGTAGAGCAATACCGGCTTGCTGGTAGTAGGTGCATGTGGGCATGTATGAGGAAATTGTTTCGCATGTGTTCACTCTTAGCTGTAATTTTATGCTATTGAGAGTTGTTAAATGGAAAAACTGTTCCTAATTTAGTTTTTACTTAATTAAGAAGAGAAGTGTAACATATAACGCAGCAGGAATATTTCTAAGAATTTGAAAAAGTATGGAAAATTTATCACAGGAGCAGATATTTTGCTCAAACAATTGTTTCAGTAGTTTTTTATTAGTTTTTTTTCTTGTAAATCATCTTCTTTGGGTTGTTCTACTGAGAGCGCCTCGATTATTATAGAATTCCATAATAAAGTTCAATGTATTTTATCGTCCAATTGTAATTTAAAATGAAGTATAATGCTGCTTTGTTCACCGTCCTTCGTATGCATTAGCTCACAGAAGACGTTGAATGAACGCAGTCTCATGCCAGTTCAGAAATAGACGAATACCTTTCTTGTGGCCACATCGAGCAAAACAAATGCCCTAATGAAATAGCTCATTAAAAAGCCATACTATAATTGGCATAGGTCTGTAGCGTCCCCTTGTAGTTAGATTTCAGATGAAAATGTCTAAAATTAGTATATTTCACTACTACAGCAATGTGTTATAATGGATACGCATGTTCATCATACGCACCGTATCACTATTATGTTCAGTTCCCTGCAAACACATAAACGAGAAAAAGGTAAGCTTATGTTGTTGAGTTGTTGGCAACAGTGTATACCAATAGAATTTTGGTTTGCACTAGAAAAGGGCATCTGTGGGCTGCAAATTTTTAAAAGGTGGGTGTGGCCCCTCCTTACAACGGTGTGTCTGTGAGTCGAAAATAAATTGAATCATGTCCATAGTTAGCTTCCATATTTTGCCTCAACTTGAACTTCCAGGTGACTTTATATCGCATATATATTTATTTGTCAGTATGTGAGTTATTTCAATGAAAATGAGAGAAGTTGTTTTACTGACAAGAGTGTGTTTTTGTGGATAAAATGGATAAAATTGGGCGAAAGCTTGACCTAGGCCCCAACTAAATCATATATAGTAAAGGTAAAAAGAGAAAGTGTATATTATTTTCAAATTTTGAAATCCTAGAACTTGAACAACGTCCTACATCCTAGTATTACCTCAACGAATCCTTCAAATATAATAATAATTTACTACGGCCACAGAATTAACCAACAGCTTGTATAACAGCTTCATTACCTGATTAAGTCATACAAACGCTGATGTCTAATTCCATGGCTCACACTCAGCCTCTAACATCAGCTACACTTCTAGAATACAATTTGCTTAGCGCGTGGCCACGCGACACTCCATGCCACACAGCAGCGCTGCAAAACCGACGTCCGCTTTAACTTCCAACTTCAGAATGTTAATTCACTTAAGTGCATTTTGCCTGCCAAGGTTGTGCGTAATTATTATGCGGCCAGCAGTAACAAGTACAACAATAAGAACAATAGCAATAACAGTAACAAGCACAACAATAAGAAGAATGAAATTGTCAGAGTAACAACACGGTGTATTGGCATGACAGGCGGCTTAACGCAACAACTTCCGAGTGGCATGCTGAATAACAATTGCACGTAAGCGGCGATAAACAGCAGCGGAAGCAGCAGAAAAAAGAGTGAAAAAAAAAACAAAAACAAAGAATTACAATAAAACACAAAAGCAGTGTTTGTGGCGACATGCGCGCTCTTTATGCCCCACACACACATTTGTATATAAATATAAATGAAGGCAGCAGCGCGGTGTACAACTCACACATAGCAACAACAACGCGGTGTCTGCGAACGTGTTGGCCATTTAACGACGCCTGCAACTCATTGCTCTCGTGCACCTGTGTGGGCTAGCTGGCCATCTTGCACGTGTAGCGGTGCACTTTTAAGTGTCTGGGTAAAGAGCATTTCACGTCATTTTGGCCATTTTAAGCTTCTGCCGTGCTTTTGGCCGGATGTGCTTTGGTGTTAACCACAAAGTGCTTTTAACCGACATTCACTCACACAAATTAGCAAAGCACTGCACGCACATACTTAAAAACTTCCATACATATACATACATACAGATGTATACATGTACATACACATAGCTGTATGTAGATCTACATGTTGCACTTGCTGCCTGAGCAAGTCGTGTTTATGGTGAAATATTTGCAAGCGAGCCACTTACAAGCTTTGCTGAATTGTCTGTCTGCCTGACGTGGCAAGGTAACTGGTGGCCACAAACTGTAACGGTTAAGCATGCTGCTCATTAGGCAATTAAGTGAAATCCTCTGAAAAATATTTACCTTGATTTTTTGGTGTTTACCATAGTGGTGGATATGTTTTGTAATTTTTTATTTTGGAAAACAAGGTTTTCTTCTCACTCCTAGATAATGAAATATTAACATGGATTAATCATAGTGAAATGTTTACAGGACTTGCTAATTACCATTATCAGTTCTCATTTTGTGGCATGACCATAATAACGGGTGATTTTTTTGAGGTTAGGATTTTCATGCATTAGTATTTGACAGATCACGTGGGATTTCAGACATGGTGTCAAAGAGAAAGATGCTCAGTATGCTTTGACATTTCATCATGAATAGACTTACTAACGAGCAACGCTTGCAAATCATTGAATTTTATTACCAAAATCAGTGTTCGGTTCGAAATGTGTTTCGCGCGCGTGTTTTGTTCAGCGATGAGGCTCATTTCTGGTTGAATGGCTACGTAAATAAGCAAAATTGCCACATTTGGGGTGAAGAGCAACCAGAAGCCGTTCAAGAACTGCCCATGCATCCCGAAAAATGCACTGTTTGGTGTGGTTTGTACGCTGGTGGAATCATTGGACCGTATTTTTTCAAAGATGCTGTTGGACGCAACGTTACGGTGAATGGCGATCGCTATCGTTCGATGCTAACAAACTTTTTGTTGCCAAAAATGGAAGAACTGAACTTGGTTGACATGTGGTTTCAACAAGATGGCGCTACATGCCACACAGCTCGCGATTCTATGGCCATTTTGAGGGAAAACTTCGGACAACAATTCATCTCAAGAAATGGACCCGTAAGTTGGCCACCAAGATCATGCGATTTAACGCCTTTAGACTATTTTTTGTGGGGCTACGTCAAGTCTAAAGTCTACAGAAATAAGCCAGCAACTATTCCAGCTTTGGAAGACAACATTTCCGAAGAAATTCGGGCTATTCCGGCCGAAATGCTCGAAAAAGTTGCCCAAAATTGGACTTTCCGAATGGACCACCTAAGACGCAGCCGCGGTCAACATTTAAATGAAATTATCTTCAAAAAGTAAATGTCATGAACCAATCTAACGTTTCAAATAAAGAACCGATGAGATTTTGCAAATTTTATGCGTTTTTTTTTAAAAAAAAGTTATCAAGCTCTTAAAAAATCACCCTTTATTTACAATCACAAGCTCAAGGCGTAAATGTGTACAAATTTGATCAAATTAGTGAAATTCCTCTCAACAAAGGCAACAACATACATTTGTGGGAGGAAAATGGTTGCTTTGAGCCAGAAATGTTTGAAAAGAGAGTTGCCATCTTTCTGAACAATTGTAGTTGATTAAATAGATAAAGTAAATGCAGTTCTTTTTTTTTGGAGTTAATTTAACACAAACAATATTTAAAAAGTTGCCACCTATCTACAAAAATATTTATCGATTAAGGAAATAAAAATTATGAAATAATATTTTATAGTAGATTTAACAAATAAAAAAATTATAAGAGTTGCCACCTAGCTAAAATTTTTTTTTTTTTATTATGAAAACTACTTTACTATTAATTTAAGGCAAAATATATTCGAACTGTTGCCATCTGTTCAAAAATTGCTTGTCATTTGAAAAAAAATATTATGAAATACTATTTTATGGTTGATGTAGTACAAAAAAAATATGAAGAGTTGCCACCTACCTAAAAATTTATTTATTTAAAACGAAAAAAATATGAAATATTAATTTAGGATTGATGTAACACAAAAAACATTATAAGAGTTGCCACCTAATTAAGAGATTTTGTTTTGCAACTCATTTGTCCCAAAAAATAAGTGTGGCCACCTCTACATAATTTTAGTGGTCAGATAGAAAATATGTATAAAATACATACATACATACAATTACATTTGAGAACTGTTGCCACTTGGTTAAAATTTTATGTCAGTTTTAATATTATTAAACAGATATTTAATAAAAAATAACCTAAAAAGTTACAGCTATGTGAAGAAAAGCGTGTTTAAGTCATGATTAATTCGAGGTTCCCTTCTTTTTTGGCACTTATTGTTTGAAAATTATCTCTTTCAAATGTAGCCCGCGGGTACGTCCCAGATGCTCCATCCGTTGAATCCAATTTTAGATGACTCGTTCAAGCATTTCGACAAGTAACTAGCAAATGACAAGCCTGATGTTTAGATGAACTAGAGACTTTACATATCCCTACAGAAACAAGTCTAACAGTATGATATCACACGATCTTGGTCGCCAATCAACCGGTCCAAGAAACGTGAAACTATCTGCTCTCTGAAGTGTTCTCGCAATAAATTCATTAATTGATGCGATGTATAAAAATTGACGCCGTCTTGTTGAAAACAATTGTTACCGAGATCACGAGCTTCAATTTCAGGCATCAAATAGTCGGCTATCATGGCGCGATAACGGCATCATTTTTGAAGAAATATGGACTGGTGATTCCACTGGCCTACAAACCACACCAAATCGTTGCCTTTTCTGGATGAAATGGCAGCTCTTGAATCTCTAAAGGTTATTCTACGATCCAAATGCTGCAATTTTGCTTGTTGTTTGGATCGATCCCAAACTTGCTTTCTAATAGCTGTATTAGTGTCAAAGTTCTTTGCTTAAGGCCTTTCTTTGCTTAAGACCTGGTATTTACTTTTCAGTTTCACAAATTATTGAATATTTACTAAGCACCGCACTTTACTTTTAAAGGGTGATTTTTTAAGAGCTTGATAACTTTTAAAAAAAAAAAACGCATAAAATTTGCAAAATCTCATCGGTTCTTTATTTGAAACGTTAGATTGGTTCATGACATTTACTTTTTGAAGATAATTTCATTTAAATGTTGACCGCGGCTGCGTCTTAGGTGGTCCATTCGGAAAGTCCAATTTTGGGCAACTTTTTCGAGCATTTCGGCCGGAATAGCCCGAATTTCTTCGGAAATGTTGTCTTCCAAAGCTGGAATAGTTGCTGGCTTATTTCTGTAGACTTTAGACTTGACGTAGCCCCACAAAAAAATAGTCTAAAGGCGTTAAATCGCATGATCTTGGTGGCCAACTTACGGGTCCATTTCTTGAGATGAATTGTTGTTCGAAGTTTTCCCTCAAAATGGCCATAGAATCGCGAGCTGTGTGGCATGTAGCGCCATCTTGTTGAAACCACATGTCAACCAAGTTCAGTTCTTCCATTTTTGGCAACAAAAAGTTTGTTAGCATCGAACGATAGCGATCGCCATTCACCGTAACGTTGCGTCCAACAGCATCTTTGAAAAAATACGGTCCAATGATTCCACCAGCGTACAAACCACACCAAACAGTGCATTTTTCGGGATGCATGGGCAGTTCTTGAACGGCTTCTGGTTGCTCTTCACCCCAAATGCGGCAATTTTGCTTATTTACGTAGCCATTCAACCAGAAATGAGCCTCATCGCTGAACAAAATTTGTCGCGAAACACATTTCGAACCGAACACTGATTTTGGTAATAAAATTCAATGATTTGCAAGCGTTGCTCGTTAGTAAGTCTATTCATGATGAAATGTCAAAGCATACTGAGCATCTTTCTCTTTGACACCATGTCTGAAATCCCACGTGATCTGTCAAATACTAATGCATGAAAATCCTAACCTCAAAAAAATCACCCGTTAGTTACAATACATCAATTCATCTTACGGGCACAGATTCGACTAAATTTGAATTTGCTGTTCCTTTTATACTTATTTACTCGATTATTTAATTTTTTATTGAATTAGCGAAAAAAACACAAACTAATATTGTTCATGTATGCATAGGTGTATATATAATTTTTTTTATGTTTCATGTACATTCAAATATAATTTTTACTTATTTATTTAGCAAAAATACACTTAATATTATTGTATATATGTAAAGTGGAATATTGAGATACAGAATTTTTTAGAAATACATTTCAATAAACGCAATAGATCGGCTCCCTTAAAAATATCTCATAACTTCTGTGTTGTTTAATAATTTTTCAAATCTCTTTTATGAACGTACAACAGTGACTTCACATAAGCACTTATAAATTTAATCAAATTATGATTTTGGTGTAAAAAGCAAGATTTATAGGTATAAATGAAATGTTATAAACGCCATTGGATAAAACGGGTATTTCTTCGATTAATAATATATAAGTTAGCACCCCATACATTCAAAAGTATCATATGATGCAGTAATATCATATGATACAAAGTAAAATAATATGATACCACTAAATCGCTGAGACTGCGACACGTGTAGTGGCAACCTATGGGAAGCGCAACGTCAGCGAAGTGCCAACCTGTGGGAAGCGCAGCGTCAGCGAACTCCGTACCCGTTGCAGCGGCAAACATAGGTCTAGAGTTAAGTATAATTAATTGTAAATGTTAGTTCTTAAGTGAAACTCAATAAAGGAGCATAGCTCCAATAAAATATTTTTTTATTAAAAACTATAAAACGTTTTATTAACTTATATATCCATGTATTAATTTTTCTCAAACGGATAGAAGCCAAACACCAAACGAATGCTCTCTATATAAAAAAGACCGTTCAGAAGTTCAAAAAAATGATTTTAAATAGACGGTGCAGGCGCGTGTGTAGCGGCGAACGTGACTTCTAGAACTGTGTAGAACAAAAAAACGGCACAGCGTCACCTTCTCGTTGGTATAAGATGAAAAATGGAACAAAAACATTTTGGTGTGGAGATGATCAATGATGCCCTGTTTTTCCAATTAACGCGTTGATGTGGAGAGTGTTGTATTCACTGATCAGTGATGCCCTTTAGTTGAATTGGTTCGGGCGACTGGAGCTCATCTCAACACCTGGGAAAAATTGATTGTATTGGCTTCGTCTTCGCGGTTTGATATCTCTACGACGCCAAAGCTTGAAATTCAGGTTTCACTCAAACTCATGTCAGAATAAAGAGATTATCTGAATTAAATGACACATTAAACATTTACCTTTTTTGTAAGAAAAAAAAATTTAACTCGATTTTTGTATTTACACAATCTGAAAAATTATGATTATGTGTGAACACAGCCTTTTGTCGGCTGCAAAGAGAGTCATATTTTTCCGCACACAAGTCGCACGCTTTACTTTTATATTTATTTCTCTTAACCATTCTAACTTCTTTTACAACTTGACTGAATTTTCAAGCGACTGCACCTCAAAGTAACTGATTTACTTGTCTACAACCATAAACTCCTTTGAGGTAGCAAAATAAAATAAAATAAAAAACTTCAGCCAAACAGAATTTGAAAGCGGCAAACAGCAAAAATTTGCTTTACCCAAACTTCTGCGAGTACGAAGGCAGCAGCAATGCTCTTTGAGATTTTTCTAGTTCACAACTTCAAAGTTCATCAGCGCCACCGCACCGCACCGCACCGCATGACTATTTCACCACACCGCGCAGCACGGAGCTTGCGAAAATATAAGCAAAATATATATGTTTTCATACTCGGCGGCTCTTGAAACACTAAAACACCTTCAAGCGGTAAGAAGTTGGTAGCGCGTTTGAGTATGCGCTTGAAGTACGGTTTGCTGCTACCGACAACCGCTATGAGTACCGTTAGACAACTGACTGTTTTGATATTTTTTATAGCGAAAGTTATTTTGCCGTCATTAAGGGCGTCGTTATTAAAACTAACTAAGAACTTAGCGTGAGAAACAACACCTGAGTGGATGCCTTCGTCATTTTTGAAATTACGGTGATAAAGTGATTTTGCGCTAATGCGCTCATTAAAACTAAAAGTCTTATACTGCTGTTGCTTTCGGTAAGCTTTCACTATATGAAAGCATATTTAGGTTTAAGAAATAGAACAAAATTGATTAGTTCATTAAACTATTACACGATTTTTTTTAATAAGCTGCTAAACTTAATTAGTTTTCGGAAATTTTCACTTTTGAAAATAGAAAACGATGGATGCAAGCTTTTGTTAAGAAAAAAATATAAATGATACACAAAGCTTTCGGCGAAAATATGTAGCAAACTGTTCCTGATACCGCTATGTTAAACAGCGAACTTTGAGAACCAGATAATCTGTATTTAAAACTGCTTCGAGAGAAGGCTCAAGCTCTCCAACTTTTCCATTCTCTACATTTTTCAGGGTTCATTGAACTCATTCATAACTCGGTAGACATGAAGCAATTTAAAAGTAATTACCTGCTGGGAATAAATCGCAGTGTTGTTACGCAAAAGCTAACTTAAATGTTGTCTTCGCGTGTAAGTAATTTTCTGGAGTAGTCCCAGGGGTCATACTAGTTCTGGAAAATAAAGCTCGTCAAGCATTTAAGAACTAAATACGGCGGAAGAATGGAAGTTGAGCAGATGTGATTTGGCGAGCGACTTGAGAGTGGAGCAAGCTTATACATATTATGTTCAGTTGTGTTATGTTAATTTATGTCATTTTATGTTATGCCATGTTATGTTATATTATGTTATGTTATGTTATGTTATGTTATGTTATGTTATGTTATGTTATGTTATGTTATGTTATGTTATGTTATGTTATGTTATGTTATGTTATGTTATGTTATGTTATGTAATGTTTTGTTATGTTATTTTATGTAATGTTATGTTATGTCATGTTATGTTATTGTTATGTAAAGTCTTGCGAGATTAGTTGTACACCAAAATAGAATATTGGCCTTGATAATACAGAAAGATATTAACATAATGTTAACATAACATAAATTAACATAATGCGAATACAAACAAAGTTGAGAACAATTTCAATTACTTTTAAATTAAATATTCTAGAAGCAGCGAAAGAGGCAAGAATAATGCAAAACATTATAGGAAGATTAATTAAATACCGCAGAATGATGAGCTCAAGTAAACAAGCATAACGAAGTGCGGAAATTTTTAATAAACCATTCGAAGCAGGCAAAGCAATAAAAATCCAATGAAAAGCAGAATAAGGCAAACACCAATAAATGCCCCGCAATATATTGTATATTGGCGGGTCAAGGCGATCAAGGCGGCAGCATAAAATACGCTTCCAAATATTTGCAAAACAAAAAATAGAAATAAAAGCAAACAAATAAAAAAAGCACGTCGACTAAGCGTCAAGCTGGGAATATTAAAATGTAATTTCGAACAAGCATCGGCGGCTAAGCGCACACAATACCGGCTATTTGATGTAACTTTTATTAGCCGAAAGCCACAAAGGCGTTGCCTGCAATTTTGACGATAAAGGAAACGCTTACAGACGTAGCCAAAACGCGCTTATACAAACAGAGCCACAAAGCAATATACAGTAAGTGCTGTAGGTGAGCGGAACGGCACATCGAAGTGCTCAAGGCTAACGCGCCAAAGTCGAACGATGAAACACGACGGCAATGAGGTGTGGCTGGCATTTGGCGATTTTAACAGCGAATCGAAACACGAAAGATATTATAAAACTACGAAATAAAAATACACTGTGGGCAGCGCGAAAATGTATTGCGATGCAACAACAGTTGCTGTGTAAAATATACAATATTATAATATATGTATTTATTTACTCATACCCAACACTTCCACGTATATTCGGAAATATATACCTATATATTTATACTGAAAACAGGTGAATCTCTTGGTTTTATCTGAGAGGCGCGTTGACATTGCGAATTAAGGCGACCTAAAAATAATAATTGAGAATTTTTTAACACCACTCCTACCCCCACCAAATAAATACAACAAAAGCTATAAACAACGCGCATTACTTATCGCCAGACATGCTGGGAGTCACAAGCAAATGCTGCGCCGTGAAGCCAAATAAGCTTCCAATTAAAGAACAATGGCTAAACGAGAGAAAATTTGGGAGACAATTATGGATTTAACTTTTCACAATGTAAATGCACATGTTATGTTATGTTAAGTTAAGTTAAGTTATGTTAAGTTAAACTAAGTTAAGTCAAGTTAAGTTATTTTATGTGCAAAGTTATGTTATGCTCTGTTAAGTTAAGTTAAGTTAAGTTAAGTTAAGTTAAGTTAAGTTAGGTTAAGTTAAGTTATGTTAAGTTAAGTTAAGTTAAGTTAAGTTAAATTAAATTAAGTTAAATTAAGTTAAGTTAAGTTAAGTTAAATTAAGTTAAGTTATGTGCTAAGTTATGTTATGTTAAGTGAAGTTAAGTCAAGTAATGTTAATTATGTAGAGATAATTTGGATCTAATTTATAATTAATATAATATATAATTATAATTTATAAGTTAAGTTATGCTAAGTAAATGTTATCATCTACGATGCATAATTATGTCATAAATAAGACAGAATTTTAGAGATCGAATTATGAAACGCACCTCCAAAAAAAACTTAAAATGTATTTGTTCCAGTATTACCCACTGTACCAACACAATACAGTTTATTTATCGAAATAGCGAAAATATTTTCCGAATTTCACCAGCTGCAAGCGAAATCCAAGCTTATTATTTATTCCAACACTGCTGTTGTGTGGTCGTAAAAAATATAATAGGGCAACTGAACGAAATAAATGACACCGACAAGAGCCCACCGCTTTTTCAGCCAATTGTCGCCCAATTCAAGTAGCCGACTTTACAACAAACAGAGAGACCGAGCGTGCCTCTTCATTTTTTTACATTTCCGCAATTTTTCATACACCTACATATAGAAAAACAGCAACAACTTTTTTACAAGCCATCGGCCTTACAAAGGCACACGAAATGAATAAAACAATTGATCAATTTAATATGTTAAACAATTTTATGTTGGAAAAACTGCATACATACATACAAACTATATAAAAGTGAGCTCAACGCAAGCCGCATCGAAAGGTGAGACTATCGATTAAATGTAGTTTGTTCGAATTTTATTTTACTTCGACGCCTACATCAATTTTATGTGAAAGTAAACGACGCTTAAAATAAATACACGAAGTGTGGATGTCATATTCCAATTTCGGTTGATGTCAACACAGTCCATAACGAATTATAAGCTTAAATTTGTTTGTCGACGTGGTAAGCAACTTTATCTGGCGCTGGTCAACAGCAAAACCTGTCAACGTCAACTCCACAAGCAAATTCCGAGTATTAGTGATACATCCATCATAAAAAGTAAATACAATTTTAAATTTTGCTAAAGCTGTAGGTTGGTGAAGGTCACAAAAATGTTGAAAAATGTTGAGCATTGACAGCTTAAATTTTTAGCATTTGGTTTCGTGTATGTTCACAACAATTTAAAGCTAAATTTAAGGATAAATTATGTTTGTCAGGTAATTGATGGTAGGGGGAGAAACAAGTGGGTGCTTATACTTATATGTAGGCAAACTTAAAGTCATATTGTACAGTACAAAATTGATCCGAATTTTCATCGAAAAATCATCTTTAGCGATGAGGCTTATTTCTGGCTGATTGGCTTCATCAACAAGAAAAATATGGGCTATTGAACAGACAGCAATTTACACGTACTCAATTACATGTACTCCAAAAAAATTACGGTTTGGTGTAATTTATAGGCCGGCGGCATCATTGAGCCGTACTTTTTCCTTGATAATCAAGACCGGCACGTTACTGTAAAGCCACACAGTAAATATCACAACCAATTTATTGAAAACCAAGTTTGGTAAACGTGTTATCTCTCGAAATGGCATAGTCAATTGGCCGCCTTGGTCGTGCGATTTGACGCCGTTGGACTATTTCCTGTGCGGCTACGTCAAGTCTTTGTTCTATGCCTCCAAGCCAGCGACTATTGAAGAACTTCGTACGAATATCGAAGGTGAAATTTCAGCAGTATCGGCCGATTAATGCTTGAGAACCGTAGACGTTGGACGATGTAAATCATCAAATAGCAATTCGAGCCCTTGCGTTTGTGAAAGACAGGAAATCATGATCAAGAAAATGATAAACCAGTTCAAAGCACTTCGAATGCCGATAGTCACCAAACAGAGGTTATACTAACTGTGGGATTTCAACGAAATCGTTTATTTTGAGTTTTTCCCATCAATACCACGATTAATCCTGAACTTTTTAGTGTCACCTGGGCAAAATGAATAAAGCACTCAAGCAGAAGAGATTTGAATTGATTCATAGAAAGGTGTAGTGTTCCATCCTTCTAATGCGGAACCTCATACAAGTGTGATGACTTGCTAAAAGCTTTTGCAGCTTGAATAGGATGTGTTACCTCACTCACCATACTCTCAGACTTGGCATCTTTGGGCTATTATTTGTACGGATTTTATGTCTGCAAGGATTAAAACACGTATTTTTTCAACTTTACATGATTCTGCAAGGAGTTATCCTGCCAACGCGGACGCATCCTTTTGCCGAGGGGTCACCGGAAATTCTTTTACATTCTTTGTTAATAGTGTATGTTTGAAACAATATAAAATTCTAATAAAATATTTTCTTTTTTAAATGAAATTTTGAAAAAAGACCGTGCTTTATCCCAGGAAAACCATGTAACCCTTTAAGGTTAACGACCAGCGAAATAAGATATTTCTTGATAAGTCCTTTTCTTATACATTTGATGTTATTTCAACTTCTTACGGATTTCAAAAAAATTTGTTTATTGGACCTCTTGTGATAAAAAACCAGACATTTCCAAAGTTGCTTATAAGCATAGAAGCTAATCGGGAGCGTGATACAACTGAAAACCCCTCTCAGATAAATGTGTACAGTGTACACACCGCTATTTTGAAAACCAAATACATTTGAAATCAATTATCGCAAGCAAAGAACACTATAGTATATATGGGCGTATCGGCTAAAGAACATAGCCACCCAAACCCCAAAAATAATTGACAAATTATGAGATTCTTACGAAAAGCAGTCAATAATTGGAAAATAATAGAATACAAATTGTTTGCAAATGTAAGGGAATTAAGTAACCGCAAGGCACCGTAATATGCGCAATGGAAACAGGAAACGTTAAATTAGCGGTTTAAAGAGAAATTCGGCGAGGCAATAACAACTTTTGATGAGGAAGTAAACAAATTTTCCCCCTTTTCTGCGCACTTACTCCGCTTTAGAAGGGAGATATGCTATTATGGTAACCATTTCTGGCATTAATTGCCTGCGATAGCAATTAAAATTAAGCTGCAGCTATAAAACAAAAAGAAGAAATAGAAATAAAAATCATGGTATTACACAATTTCTTGCGGTACTTACATTATTTAATGAAATTGCTGCCGGTTTGTGGAACGAATTCGTTGACGAAATGGCTGCAAAATGAGCTGTAATACGAAAATTTCATGCGCTTGCAATGCAGGAGCAAATAATTTGATGGTGTGAACGTGCGAGGGTTTGAAAGTACCCCAAAACCGGAAAATCTCATTAAATGCGATTGCATCGATAGCGCACAACAATGCTGCAACCGATACGAAGCGAACAATTTCTAATTATTGTGTAATCCATTTTAATCCCTTTTGCCGGCCACAAAGAAGAATTTTAATTCCTTACCTATACCAATGAGGAAAAAATCGCTAAAACATGCAAATACTCAAGAGTATATAGGGTGTTATTTTTGGGGGTGAATAAATTTAGATTAGGAAATCAACTGATAAAACAGCTGTCAAAAGTATTTTGCGGTTTTTAAGGTAAAACTCACAAAACATGGGTCTTCTATTTATAAGGAGATCTGATCACTTTTTTTGAAGAAATTATGCTTTAACTTTCAGTAGTTAATGCAGAATTCTCATAAGTTTGTTATGTCCTATACTCAAACCATTTTTGCCGAGAAGAAGGTTGTCAAGGGCGTTTTTATAACACATAGTCAGGATTGTCAGAGTTTTTACTCAAATAATAAATATGAAATATAGTGCTGCAAAAATATTAACAATTGGAAAATACCTTTAAAAACAAAATTCCACAACTCTAAAAAAGCACCCTTTATGCTTATATATTGTTCAAATGCATTTATACCGAAAAAGTTAAAACGCAAAAGCTAAAAAATCATAGACAAAGCCCTTATTTCGTATATTTTCCGTGCTTAGCTTTTACGGTTATGCAAAGCAAAAATGGCAGCGAGTTCTTTTTGACCCTTTTCAGTACATAAAAGGACAAATAGTTAAAGCTTATAGCTCAGTAGATTTCAGCAAACCGAAATCGAAGTGAGTTCACATTGCCCAGCCGAGCAGCAGCAGCAAAGTGCTAATGACAGCCAAGAAAGGAAGGCGCAAAAGGAGGAAGCAAGCGGTAAAAGGAGGAAGCAAGCGGCAAAAGAAGAAAGCAAGCGGCAGTGAGGAGAAGCAGACGAAAGGGTTAGCAGCGAAAAGAGAACCAAAGAAGGCAAGCAAATAGAAATTTATAAAATTACAGAAGAAAAAATCAAACCCTTCAAATCAGTTGTGCAAAACAAATAGAATAAATTGCACAATTTAAAAGTCAAAGCTAAAACAAACCGGCAAAAACCGAGCACAACATTACATACACACATACAGTCCGACAACACAACACAACACGGCACAGCACAGCAAAGCAAGTGGCATTCAGCAGCGGCGAATCACACAAATGTTGAGAGAAATCAGTTGCCTTCACTCTAGCGAGCCAGCCATTTCTGTTTGTAACTCCGGCAAATAAAACAAAAATTTAACTGTTTTCGTAAATTCGTGTCCTTTTTCTTATTTGATCACTTTGCAACTGCCAGACCTAATAACTAACGTTACTGGGCAACCGTAGTCGATTTTTTGTGTGAAGGAAGCAACCGTAAAAGGATATACAACTCAGCTTAACAAATGAAATGTAACCCGTTGGCCTAGCAGATTTCCAACGTCCAGCTGCAGGCAGCTGCTTACATGTTTGTGTGTTTGTAGTTGTTTTGCCTTTCGTAAGCACTCCCTTTTGCACTTTTAATTTTCCCTACTTGGGCTTACCGGCTTTAACTTATCTGTTGTTCATTTAAATTGGCAGTTTTAGTTGCTCTCCAAATGCAGCATGTCAGCTCTGCCGTATGTCACACACATGCACACATATACAACGAACATGTGTGTGTCTATGGTACCATAAGTGTTTATATTAATGCCTTTTGAGGTGTCCTTTTGGATCCAATTCAATGCTCTACCTGTTTGGTGACGATGATTGCAACTGATTTCAAGTGAGCACTTTGGCCGATTTTGCGGTGAATATTGTGGCTTCGACAAATTGCAAAGAATCTGTGCAACCGAAAATGGTTATTATAGAGGTGAAATTTAAGGTCACCCATGGCGGTTAGCGCAGATAAATGGCAAACTGTGTGCGAGTTATGATAGCGTATAGGCAGATAAGCAAATGAAATGTAAAATATTTCAAAAATATAAGTTTTTTTTTGTTCTTTGTCTTATATCACAGTGGCTGATTGGAAGCCAGTTCTTATATGAAAAACTTTTATAATTTATAAAATATCTTCACGAAATTTGGCATATAACGCTGTCCAAGATAGCGCCACAATATCCAAACAAATTGATGAGATCAGAACACTATACCATACAGCTGCCATACAAAGTGACCAATCAAAGTCAAGAAAAAAAATCTTCAAAAAAATTCTACTTCCTTAGAGGATCCAGCAAAATGTCAAATATGACTTACGTTTTTCTCATATCAACTATATATAAAAATATGTGTGAATATGTGCATTACATAATATGATAGCATGCAAACACAAATAAAAATTGAAGAAAAGTAATGAAATCACAATTTTGTCAGGTGTCAACCCAGCTGCTGAACACCCTAACTGCACACATTTTCAAAATAACTACTTGCATGTACACTTACAAAGAGGTGTATGTGAGTATTTGCGGAGACAAACTTGATTTTCAATTATTCATACGCCATGTTGTACGTGGTGGGTGTTTTAAAAAAGTAAGTTGCTCATACGCCATGTCGCGCACAATATGCATGAATGCAAAAGAGAGTTAAAAATTTATAAAAAACAACAATAGTTGTTGACTGAGGAGCATCTAAGTGAATGTATGACAAAAGTATATATAAATATAAATAACACTGCACGTCTGCATGGGCAACAAACACACACAGCAGCACACATATGCAAATATTCAAATTAACAGACGTTACGTGATGGCACAAAACGGTGCCAAAGTACGATGATATACGACAATTGAATGCAAATGCGGGAATGCATTATTTATATACACATATATGACTGCCTGGGTTTATATGGTATATATGTGCTTTGCAGGAGCTCCGACGTGCAGCTCTGCTATGATTTCATTTATTTTCCAATTACAAATATGGTTCATGTTGAATGATAATTGCGAGTGTCAAGCGTAAAATTTCGAAAAGCAAATGCAAAAAGCTTCAAAATTAATTAAAATTTTAATGCAAATACTTTTCGAAAGGTTGGTCAATTGCTGCGGGTTAATATACATACAAAATTGCAATCGCGTATTGTGACCAAATGTGGGTGACTCTTAGAGAACAATGTGAATGGAAGGTAAGGCTTAAATAAATTTTTAAAATATTTATGGAATTTTTACATCCTATAAACAATTGTATATATAATTAGCGTGATGAGCTTAGTCGATGTATCCATGTCCTTTTGTCTGTAAAAACGAAAGCTACACCTGCAGTTTTCGAGATATTGATCTGAAATTTTGCACACGTTCCTTTCTGTTCAAGGTACTTCTTTTGTGCCAGAACTGCCGATATCGCACCTCTATAGAATATAGCTGCCATACATACCGATCAATCAAAGTCAAGTTTTTGTAAGGAAAACTTTTTTATTTGTCAAGATATCTTCACAAAATTTCATACAGTTTATTATCTAAAGTAGCGCTATAATATGTGGAAAAATTGTTTCGATCGAACTAGTATATCATATAGTTAGTCTACAAACCGACCGAACAAGATCAAGATTAAATGGTCATAATGATTAGAAATACGAAAACACTTTTCCGACTACACAATATATACTCTTATACTACATACTATACCCTCATAGCGCTTTATAACAACTTAAATTTTGTTCATGTTTTGCTTGATAGTGAGGTAAATTAAATTGGTTTGCCAAAAAACACTAATAGAATTGCACTACTGGGCCGTTTCAATGAAAGTACAGCCCGGCATTTAAGCGATTTAAAACTGAACGTACTCCAGACACTTACACCAACACATTTGCGCACAGAAGCAGTCAAACACCTACGCAAAACAGCGCTACAATGTAAATATCCGAGTTGTTAGTAAACACTAGAGACGCACTGCTAGTAATGCTACGAGGCGTTTGCAGATTTGACTGTCAATTTTCCACTTGCTTGCATTTAGCTCCCTGCCGGCTCTCTTTCAGTCCATATCCTCTCACCCAACTCATCGCAGCTGGGTTTTGCTGTTGTAGATACTTTTAAAGCAATTACACGCTTGTTGTTGTTGTTGCACACCAAAATTTCAAAACTTAAAACTTAAGTTGACTCGGTTGCCATTTCTGTAGTCGTTGCTGTTGTATTTAGTAATTAAATTCGAGGCGTTAATATGCCACAGCAAACACACATACACATCCAAACAAGTACTTCATACCACATAAATATTACTGTTGCTTTTGTTGTTTTTGTTATTATTTGCGTTGTTGTTATTGCTATTATAATTATTCTTTGTTGTATTTTATTGCTATAACGCGCTTGCTTTTATTGCCCTTTGTTTATTTTATTGTTGTTTATTACAGTGTTTATATCCCCAAAAGGGTAAAGCGAATTCCAGCTGCAAATGCTGAGGTCAGACAAAACTTCCGGCCAACAAAATGGTGGAGCCACTTTTCACTTTCTCCGCTCATTACAGGCCAGCTGTTCATTCACACACACATATACATACATTTTATTTCATTATATTCGCTAGCGACAACTACACTCACACACACACACATGCATATATAACAGCGCTATTGCATTTATGTGTACGTAAATGTGTTTAAGTAGGCATACTTATAATTAAATGCCTTGCTGCCATTAAAATTTTACGATCTGTTAAAAGTTACGCGCAGATTTCCCAAATGGCGTGTAAAGTTCTTTTTTCCACGCGAATTTGTATCAAATTAAATGTGCGGTTTTATTTCTGATTTTAGTCGATTTTAGTTAAGCGAAACTTAAATATTTATACGCTGTGCTCTCTCGTGAGGCAATAATGAAACAATTAATTCTACTTTATGTGCCCATAAAAACCTATTCAATAGTAAAAGAGTAAATTAAATGTAGAAATTTTATGTCGAATTGAAAATTGTATGAAATAGTGATTTTTTCCAGGACTAGCGCAAATACTGAATCTATTTTATACATTTTTAACATCAGCCCATAGTTTTGTTCGAAAAAGCTTCTCATCCTATATACCTGTCGATCCAAAATGGATCTTGCATATACTGCTCAGCTGACGGTATTGATTCCACTTAGTGATCAAAACGACCTTCAAAAGTTGACAAAATACTTTAAGCCTGCTACAAATTTGTTAAAGTGGCTAATAATTATTTCGCTTACTTCGCTTAGTTCACCGAAGATATGACTGACCATATGTTTCAACCTCACTTTTAGAGAATATGAACAAAAAGGGAAAAATCCACCTCACTTGCTCTCAATTAGCAACCGACAAAATTTTCAGACATCACTGACACCTACTGAACACTGTCCAGTAAGAACTCCAACGATTGAGGCAAGATAAACCGTACCAAGAGCTAGTCGCAAATTGGACATCCATTTCGAATGTCACTACTTTTATAAAGAAAAAACTCCAAAAACTTCAGATTTATTGGGAATGTTTATTATATTCTAAAGAACATTTTTTGGCATGTATTTTTTGAAGGCTATCTCTTCCCAAATGTTGACTGCGTTTACGTCTCTGATGGTATATCCGTTGAGTCCAATTTTCGATGAGTCGTTCGAACATTTCGATTGTTAACTGGCGTATGACAGGCGTGATGTTTTACTCCATGGCCTGAATTGAAGCGGGATTGTCCACATAAACTTAACACTTTTCATACCCCTACAGGAAAAAGTCTATCTGTGATATGACACAATCTTGGTGTCCAATCGCCCGGCCCAAAATGTGAACTCAATTCGTTTCCAATTCGAGTCAAGGGTACCCTTACGCTCACCTTTCTGAAATGAAATGTACTTCTGAACTTTACTTCTACTGCTGCCAGATTGGCTGACACTTCTGTTTGAAAAACGTTAAAGTGATCCAGAAATCTAAAACGTTGATTGATGAAGAATTCCTCACAGAATACCCTTCAACTTTTTAATACGCTTCCACTCATCCATGAAAAGGTCACTCCACCTCATTTTCAGCATCTTCGCCTCATAAAGACACCTTTCGTCAGTACATGAGCAGGAAAAAGACTATCAAGAATAGAATCCGCAAAACAGCAAGCTATATAAGTTTGCAGCGATTCATTCGAAGAAAGACACAATTTCACATTGTCCCAGTTTGGACTCTTTCATATATCCAGTTTCCCTGCGTTTTATATCGACCTTCGCAGCAAGACAGCTGCGGACTATATCTACAGGTGCATTGCATTAATGGCATTGACTATAGTTTTTGGTAACTTGAATAGCATATACATAGATGCGAATAAAAGCCGTTCTTTGTGTAAGATTCTGTACGAGCTGCAGTTGCCCACCAATTTTTATTAATTTTTTTCACGAATTGATCGATATTTTATCAAATAAAGTAAGTTTTAGGCACAAAAGTATATATGTACTTATAATCGGTAACTGTGGAGTAGATGAATTCAGAGTGCACATATTTCCGGATAAAAGTTAACAAATGCTAAATACTATATTTTTGTTCGGATTTATTTTTAAGTTTGCACAAATCTTATACTCTGCACAACATTTTACGAATGTGTGTTAAACTTTGTAAAAATATGAATATTAATTTCCAGCTCGATGTGAAGATATCAGCAAGCTTCTAAGAGAAAATATCAGTTTATTTATTTTTGAAACAATATGCATGAAAATGCATTCCAACTGTACTACATATAAATTTCGGTTTCAAAATTAAGTATTAATTACCATAAATGAGTGTGTGCAGAAGGCTCACGTGTTGCCGAAACGGATGTGATCAGATTACATACACTTACGGATATGCATATATAGTTTTTGCAAAACAAGCTTAAGTCGAGTTTGTGTAATGAAATTATTTTATGTGTTGCTAAAAATCTGGACGGATGCTTTACTACTATTACATCGATAAACAAGGCTTTAAAGTTTATAATACTATTACAAATAAAACACATTAGCGTTTGAGTCATAAATTGCTTGGAAAAACTCATAGTGTCTCCCTTCACTTAAGTCAACTTAGGCTATTTTAGCATACTGCCAGAAAAATCTTTCCAAAATAGAATCAGTTGCTGCCCTAGCTGGGTTTTAAGCTTTTACATATGCTTTTCAAGCACTTTCCCATTACTAAATATTTATTGCTTATGAATTTATGGAACACAGTTTAGCTAACTTGGCAGAAATAATTCATATATAAAACCATATATGTGTGTGCAGGTATGTGTGCAACCCCTTGCAATTTTCGATGCAAAAAATTTGAGGAAATATCAAGTGTCATTGCAATTTACAATCAGCAACATTCGCAGCAACAACAACAACACATATATCGCATATAAATTCACTTTAGATTAGAATATGCAGTGGGAACCAGAGCTGCCTTCACACGTTTGCAGGAATCTTCTTCACACTTGCATCATATTTTCATTTCCATTTCGTTGATAATCAAACATTACGAAGTTGCATAAGTGCCCACAGCTGCTTCTGAAATCGAAACAATAATTTTGCACTGCATCAATTTGCACTCGTACCAAGTATGTGTGTGTGAGTGAGTGCTGTGTGTGTGTGAGGAAATAGTACTTGAGCGTGAAGGTAAATAGCAAATAAGTTGGTGGCTCTAGAATTGCATGCAACCAGCTGCTCGCGTGTGTGTGTGTGTGTATTTGCAGTGATATTTAGCAGAGCGTCCGCAAACAGGGATACTAAATAAATACCGTTCACTCTATTTGCAGCAAATACACATACATACTTGCATGTGTATGAGTGTTTGATATGCTTCATCGTTTTGCATTTGAAGTGTCTCCACATAGTTTTATTTCGTTTTTTGTTTATTTGCACATTCATTTCACTTTCTTCGTTGCACGACAAATGTACTGAGCTTGCTAGAGCATTGCTAAGTGAAGCGCAAAAACCAGCAGCACCCGGAGTGATAAACTATGCTGCTTGTTGTGTGATATATTCACACTTAGTTTGTAGTGTACGTTGTTGTTTTTATGTTTTTGTTGCATATATTTTGTAGAGCAAAAGGAGTCATCACTGTCGAAGTATTTGTGAAAAAGAGTGCATGAAGCCTCACCTCTCGCTGTGACAGCTGGTAAATAATGAGTGCCATGTTTTGTTTAGTACGGAGAAAAAAAGAAAAAGCTTACTAAGTGCTTACTATTGGCTAATGTTGGTGTAGGGTGTGCCAAACAAACGAATTTTATGTGTCAATATGTAATTTAATATATTTAGTAGGGCTCTCGTGTAATAAAAATCAAATGCAAAATTAATATGTGAACATTTTCTTGTCGAGAGAAGATTTCCATAAATAAAGTGTCTGATAAAATTGGTTAAAATTGTGTATGGAATTATTGTATGATATAAGAGGCTTAGTAAACATAAATCAAGTATTTTTACATTAAACTGAGCACTTAATTTGGCACAATTAGAATAATATCATCCAATATGTACCGGCTTGTTGTTTCATTTTCAAAAAATAATTTCATAACGCCACTGTCATGGAAACCCTTGTTCATATGGACAAAAACTGGGACAACTGATTTTCACAAGCTTTACTTAAGGGCATTTTTTGTCTCAAGCAATCATCGGAGCTTATGGCGAGGCAATATCGATGTCTGCGATCTGCCGTTATACTGATGAAACACAATTCCATTCCTATTAGCCGAAGCTGGCTATTGTTTCCATCAGACAGTCCAGTTATTAAGAGTATAGGTCCACCAAATTAAAAATTTGGCCATGGTGGAGGAGTTCGAAGAAAAAGTATTTTCAACTAATCCCACAAAAACGTAGCAAATCTTTCCTGATCTTTAATGCTGGCTTGGCTAACGGTTGCGGTGTCGCACCGCTATTCAACTACAAGTGTTTTAAGTTAACGTTGTCGCAAGTGGCATCACTTTTTCTAACCAGTAAACATCGCTTTCAGAAATGGATAGATTTTCTTGTGATTCATTAGTAATAGGCAGAAAGAAATTCGGTTCAAGACGTTTTTTTTTGCATTAACTCATAAAGCAGTTTCTTAAAAGAACCCAAATGATTTTGTGTACAATATTTAGCTCTTGGGCAACCACAAGAGTGCTTACAAGTCTGTCCGACTCGCCGATTTTAATTCTTTTGTCAATATTTTCAATATGTGGCCTTATATAAAATTATCCATATAAAGATAGAAGCGTTTAAAAAAATAAATTAATTCATTTTTACCGCCTGCCTGGTGGTATTCGTCCAAGTATCGCCTATTAAAAAAATTTTCTTTAATAATTCACACTTTTGAAGAAATTGAAGAAGGAGAGAGAACTCTCCAAGCTACCATCCATAAATGTAGTACTTTACTAATACAAAAACTGGAAAAAAAACACACCGAAGAAAGGTATATGAATTTTTATTACTGGTGTCATATTTTTAAACAGAGCTGCCCCATGGTGACGCAAAACCAAACGCCAATGGAAATATGGGGAAAGAAACTGATAAAGATATTACAGAAGTGCTTTCGGGAATCATTTATGGTAGTGGTTATTCTCAGCTCGTTTTATAGACTATTTCCATATTAGTGGGTACTATACTTCTCGAAAACATCCTCATGTAGAAATCTGCTTCATATTTAATACCTTAAATATCAATCAGATATTGAGGATGTCAAGCATATTTGTATTTTACCAGATTATTCATATTTTTATTGAGACCAATCGATGGCTTATGGATAGATGCTGGAAGCTTTTCTTGAGTACATAGAAGCCTTTCCAAACTACCCACTTCAACTAAGCCAAACACCTACGAGGCCACCCTAGTACTTCATGGTAAACAAATTTGCATTTACTTTTTCTCTTTAAGCAACACCAACAAAAATTTGTGAAATACACACCATGTCACCTCCCGCTGCCTGCCAATAGCATTTGAGAAAATGAGCTCGAACTTCGATTGAAGATGTTGCTTGTCAATGTGAAAAGAAGAACAAGAGCGCGTCAATACTAAAAACAACGCAACACAAATAAAAACTAATAAAGAGATGCGAACGTAAGCAAACAAATGAGCAAGCGTTGTGTAGCTAAATAGGCAGCTGTTTGTTGTTTTTGTAGTAACGGCAATGATGTTGCGAATGCGTTCGCTTTGCTATGGAGACTAAGGTGCCACATTGTAGCCTGCTTCTAAGATGCAGCTGTGCTTACAGATAACGGGAAAGGAAAACATCCCGAGCAACAAGAACAATAAAAACAATAGCAGGAATAGTATAGAGGAAAAGAGTAATGCACTGGAGGCGGCGGTAAATGGCATTGGGAAGCGAAAACTCATTTATAATGTTGAAGAATGACTTTCAATTACTTCTGTGTGAATGGACGGGAAGCCTTGCGTGCACACAAAGACAAGCAAACAGGGAAAAATATATACATAGAGAAGGAGCGTGGGAGGGAGAGCGGGGGCGACTGAGACATTAAACACACGTTTTTGTTGGCATTGTTGTATTAGTCGGGGTAATAGGGCCATCAGACTGTCATTCACTATCAGCAAATAACTTTTAGAGCTACTAAAACAACAACAACAATAAACAAGGTAGTCTGAATGTTAGTGCACTTTCAACTTAGTGCTGTGCAGGGTGCGCCTTAAAAAGCATTAAATTAACAACAACAAACAGTTGGTTGAACGCCGTCTTGCCGGTCTATGTAAAAAGAGAGTAACAAAAGCAGCCAGCATAGCAACAACAAATACCTACTATTTGTGTTAGCATAATATTTACATTGTTGTAGTTGTTGTTGGTGTTGGTGTCATTCAAGTGACACTTTGAAAATTGCAAAACTGCAGTGAACTAGGTAGTTGCGTCAATGAGAAATTGCAACTGATGAAAATTAATTATTTTCCACTACTCAATAACTCTTCAGATGAGCGCAGTAACTGTACATAACCGCCCGTTTGTTTGTTTATGTAACAGTAGTTGTGCACAATATTGCGCTGGAATCCTCGCACACCCGCGCTTTGCCTATCTGCTCGCCATTAATTTGGTGCTGCTTTTAAGCAGCGCTTGTTGGCAGCTCGGGCGCTCGCCAAGTGCCACTCAAAGTATTTACTTATTTATTTATTTCACCGTGCTGTTCAGCTCAATTTTTGAGTGGCTGTACTCAAAAGTAAGCGCATAAACTCGCAGTGCAATTCATTTGATAAATATTTACAACCGCTTTTAAACTCCGAAGAGCGGACACTTGAGTTGTACGGAGCGTATAAGTGATTTTCATTTTATAAACAAATGCCATTACAATTTTACGTTTCAAGTTCGTGTAAAATCGATATTAATTAAATTCGATAATAAGTGTTTATTAGTAAGGACGCTTACGTTTATTAATAGTTTGTTTATTGAGTTGGGACTGTCGTATATTTTAGTAATTCATCAGCATTTATTTAAGTCCAATCAGTGAATTAATTTAATTGCTTAAAATTGTAATGTAGTATTGTTTGCTGTAACTTAATAATATTAAAATATGGTACCATAAAGTCGTTTTTCACTATTTCTTCCTTCTTTCTTCTAACCTTAAGTGTTTTTCCAGTATCAATCTTTAAAAGCATGAATTCCACAGTTTTTCCAATAAAAGGCTTTAACAATCTTTATCTCGCGTTGTATAAAAGTGATCAGTTTGCACAATCAATGTTGAAAAGATAAGATTTCATACCAAAAAGTTTCTCAGATTTTTTTGTGAATGGTTGACTCAGAATTTTTCCAGCACGTGTCAAACATGGACAACAACAATGAGAAACTACTACATTTTTATACCCTGAACAGGGTTTAAAGTTTAAGTTTAAACCCTTAAGTTTGTCACGAAGTTTGCAACACCCAGAAGGAAGCGTCGGAGACCCTATAAAGTACATATATATAAATGATCTGTATGTTGAGCTGAGTCGAAGTAGTAGTAACTAAAAGAAATACACCTGTGAAGGATATATTAGCTTCGGTACAGCCGAAGTTAACATTTTTTCTTGTTTCTCTTAAAAGTACATATACAATTTTCTGTTGATCAAGCTGACTTTAAAACCAAATAACTCTATATAAGAGTATTTTGTGCATGGCTGTTTCTGATCCAAGGCCTCCCTTACTATTTTTTCAGTATAATTAGTGAAATACCTATTAAGTGATAGCTTCGAATAAAATTTGAATTGTTTTATAATATTCAGCACATTCAGTTAGCACGATTGCGGCAATGAAAATCAATTAAAAATCAGTTTTGTGTTCGAATTTTCATAGTCATCGAATAAATTATAAAACAATTAGCGTCACCGTTCCTATTATAAATCAATGTTATGCTTTTTCAACTTCAAAGGCGCTCGAAATGTCGCGAATTCTCTTCATTTTCTATGGATTTTTGGCAATTTTGTGCCTTTGCCCTTTGGTTAGTTGAAAAATATACTCAATAAATATTACATAAGTAATTTGGTGCTAAGTATGTTATGTTGTTTAAGGTGCGTGCTAGAGTTGACTTCACAAACATCAAATGTGAAGCCGTGGATCCGACCTACAACTCAATACGATACTGTTATATTCGGGCAGTGAATCGCACTTACAAATATATATCGGCGGCCAATCATTTCCTCTCGAAGGAGCCAAAATATAATATATCGGTAAGTAGCGTGAACTAAGAGTACTCTTCGATGAAGTTAATATGTCTGCACTTATTTTGTTCCTCAGGTTGGTGTTGCAACGCTGAAACGCGCCAACGGTTACAAGCCCTTCCTCTATAACGTCACAGTGGATGGCTGCAAATTTCTTCGCACGGGTGGCAATACCCTACTGCGCTTCATACATGGCCTCTTCCACAAGTACTCGAATGTTAATCACACTTGCCCTTACACAGTATGTTGGATTAGCATTACGTTTCAAAGTTTTGAAGTTGAAAATTTAATTTTTGATTTATTTTCATTATTCAGCACGACATTGAGGTAAACATGTTGCCGGTAAGTCACATCGATAATTTACTGACAAATGTGCTACCATTCCCGAGGGGTGACTACCAACTCGTCACATCATGGTACACCTACAATGCTTTGCGGGCCGTGGTTAGAGTATTTGCAACTCTGTCTTAGGTGCTAAAATCTAACTGGCGTGCCAAAAAGAAGCAAGAGAGAAAATTATTAAAAATAAATCTTGAAATCTTGATTTACAGTTATAATGAAATTATACCATGCTGTCTAAAAGATTAATTTGTGTAATGATTTTCTCATTAGAGAAGTGGTCAATATACTTAAGTAAGGAATAACTGTGAAGAAGAATTAGAGTATAAAGCTATTCAGTTGATATGAACTTAATACATTTTGCACCACTTCCGCCAAATACTGGAATCTTACAGTAGAACGACATACATATATTGTAGACTTTAGGCTTCCTGGAAACTTACTGGTTGTACTGGTCCGACTAAAGGTCGTTAAGTCTCTTCAAGTCATCCTCAAACATAGAGAAAGCATTGTAATGCAGGAGATCGTGTCCTTATCAGATGAGCGGAGACATTTAACCTTTTTCTTCGTTCCTTAAGACTGTGCGTATACAAAAAATAAAGCATGGTAATTGAACCTACACATATGTATTTGTTTGCCTGTGCAGTATACAAGTACTTTTATAAAAAATGGACCTCTAGATTAGGAAATTCTTAAGGGTTTCTTGTAGCCTAGTATCTGTAATAAAAGTCAATCACAATTAGCAAACATATACGTATATATGTAGGTAAAAAGCGCTGATTACGTTAATTGCTCACTTGTTTAACTCCACCTCGCTCATTAACCTTTTATTGTGGTAGAAATCAATTGGAAATACGTTTTCGATTTTCACATATATTTCAATTATATTAAGACTTATCAAGCAAGCGAGGCATGACAAGGCAAATTATTATACCCTGAACAGGGTATATTAAGTTTGTCACGAAGTTTGTAACAATTTTGCATAAGTGATCAGTATGTCGTGCTGAGTCGATTTAGCCATGTCCGTCTGTCTGTCCGTCTGTCTGTATATATACGAACTAATCCCACAGTTTTTAAGATATCGTTTTAAAATTTTGCAAACGTCATTTTCTCTTCAAGAAGCTGCTCATTTGTCGGAACTGCCGATATCTGATCACTATAACATTTAGCTGTCATACAAACCGAACGATCGGAATCAAGTTCTTGTATGGAAAACTTTCATATTTGACAAGATATATTCACGAAATTTGGTATAGAATATTTTCTGAAGCAACAATGTAATCACCGAAGAAACTGTTCAGATCGGTTAACTATAGCATATAGCTGCCATACAAACTGAATGATCGGAATCAAGTTCTTGTTCGGTGCAACCGAAGTTAACATTTTTTCTTGCTTATGTTGTTTCTACGATAGAGGTGAAAACGGAAACCTTATGGAACGATTTAAAAGAGGCTGAATATGAAAATAAGTTCGAAATATGGGTATCATACATGTAAACGCAAAAGAAAAAAAAAACAAAATGGATAGCATCACGAAGCGTAAAGAGTTGAAAAGTTGGTCTCTTTCAAAGACGATTATGCTTGGCTCGGCGTAAGCCCGCCAAAACGGTGGTCCAGCCAGCATTAGCGGATTAGAACGACTGCGTTTGGTGGAACTGGCAGAGAATCATCTACTACGTATGTATATTAGCTGCTTCATTGTAGAATATAAATTGAGCTCTATTAGGACAACACCAGGCCGAATACATCCATGGCTACAAAAGATAAACTCCTGAAGCTCACTTAAGAGGTTGTTGTGTATAAATCTAATAGCTCGAAACTGATACCAACTGACTACTCTCTGTTCCTGCCTGTGACAGCTCATTTTACTGGTAAAAAATTCGTATCAATATAAGCTTCTGAATATCGATTATTCCAGTTTCTTACCAGAAAGGGACGTGATTTCTCAGGAATGGTATTATGAAAGTACCTTTAGAATAGCAACAGGTTAGCGAATATATTCGTTCATATTTCATCAAAGTTACATCATTCCAGCTTTACTAAATAGACTGTAGACACATCACATTTTTGAATAATAAATTTCACCATCTGTCATATATGTAATGAAAATGAAACTAAATTCAGAAAGTGAAAATTGAAACTTCTTACGAAAACGAAAATTTAGTTTTATTTCTTGGAAAATGGATACTCAGAATTCATATTATTTTTGATTTTTGAAAATATAATTCACAGAATTTTTTATTCTTCCCGAATTCGTCAAAGCATGATAGTTTTGCCTGTCATAGTAGTAATTCTCGAATGAATGCGGTTAAAAGGCTTGATTTAGTTATTATTTTCGTTCTACTACAGCTTCTTACATTTACCAATTTCTTGTATGTTAAAAACTATATAAAGAAAATTATTTTTAATAGAATCCTACAAGAATATTCTCATTATTATTTATATAAGATTTAAACGTCTTAGAGAGAGTAGAGTACTGAGAAATGCTTTAATTACAGTTTCCACGAAGAAATTTTCCACAATGAGAATTTTCAGAATCCATTATATATAGTGACTTTTCATTCGCAGAAGAAATTTAAATTTTACTCTATTGGGTGCGCATGGCGTATGATGAATCTTTAACGACTGCGCTGAAAAGTGAGTTAATGTCATCTTCACTCGAACTTGTAAAGTCGCTAAAAGTAAAAAGTTAAATTGAATATATATAGTTAAATAATAGTAGTTAAGGCATTTTTAATACTAAGATACAAATAAAAATTTTGCTCGCCTAAAAGGTTGCAAATAATGTATTAAGAAAATAACTGGCTTAACATTTGAACTAAAATGTTTTTTTTTTTGTTTTTGGTGAATTACGAAAAGGTTAATTAACACAATCTTAAATTGTTTAATCCTAAATACCAGACTAAAGTATAAAAAAAATATGAAAAAGTTTATAATTAAAAATATATACTACTGTGATCAAATTGAAAGGTGAATTTTGTAAATTTCATTTCCCTCAAAGTAATCCCCTCCTGCTGCAATACACAGAAGAAAATAATGAAAATATATTTGTGATAAAAAATTTAATAAATTGGAATTAAGATTTGAAAATCTAACAAATTTGCCGAGTATGCACGCTGGCTTTTTTACCAACACTTCATACAATTTAATTGCAAAACAAAGCTCAGCCACATTGCAATACAAAATTTTAAGCTCACAAATGTACAAAGTAGTGTTATGTATTAGATTCCATAAAGACAATGCATACGCGCAATTTAGAACAACAAAAACCACAAATTATCCTACAATCATGCAACTATTCAAGCCGAGCAAAAGCAATGAAGTGAATGAGTGAGTTGCAAGTAAATAATATGTATGACTCATTAGAAGGATGACAGAGCATGGTTTGTTAAAAATCACTATAGTGAGACAACGGACTGTAATGTTGCCCGTAAAATGCACATAAAGAAGTTTGTTGCACACAAAAACACCACAAACAACAAATGCTCCCTGGACACACGCTGCAATTACATCATTCCTGCGCTTTGCCGGCATATTACACGGCAATAAATCATGTCGTATAACAACAAATTTAAAGCTCGAATGAGAATTGCATTTTCGCATAAAATTATTTATGCGCGGCACTAGTGGGTTTGGCGATTCGCCACGCCAAAACGGCGATAAAACAATCAGGCAGCATTTTCCGATCGCAGACGGAGTAGCCAGCTTCCTGCTGACAGTCACTAAATTTAACATCACCAGCTTTCCGCGAGGCGCGCCGAAAATGCTAAACGGGATTACCAAGCGTTTTGCCAGCAAGTTAAAAATTTTATTTTTCCGAAGAAAAAATGGAAGCACGGCAAACTGCAAATACGCGCACGTTCAGCAACAGTGTTGTGGCTCCAGCCAGCAGACGGCGAAAAAGCCCGCAGGCAACAGCGAAAATAAACAATTCTAGCACTGTGTGCAAGTGCTGAGCCATGCGGCAAGCGGAGCGCAAGTCAAAATAAAAATAAAATTATAAACGAAACAATTGAACCGAAACAATAAATCGGCGTCGCATAGAAAAGTTGCGGAATAAAAGTCACTTGTGCGATATGATGAAACAACTTCCAGTGACAGGTCGTAGGGGAGCAAAGAATGGCTGAGAAGCAGTATTGGGGGACAATATAAAGAAACGAATAAATATGAAACAGTTATTCACGAGTGCGACCAAGCGCAGAATATTCGCGACCGCGTGCGTGCAAACAGTTATGCAGCTACACATACATGGAGAGTAACCAGCCGAGATAAAGAAAGCTGGCGGTCCAAAGTAAACAGTTACTTGGCGAAGGTTACGCTTATATAAATAATACAGGAAGCGCTGCGGTTATACAAAGCCTTTCCACGAAACGTATGAATATGAAATAAAGGGTCAAGGCGGCGTGTTTACAAAGGCAAATTTATATTTGTGTAAGTACTCATATATTGACAGAAATTTATTATTGGAGTTGAATTTTTTTTAATTTAAATTTGGGGATAAATTTTTATATAAATCTAGACAATTTAATGCAAATATACTGGATATTAAGTGAGAATAACTGACGGATAGTGGAAAATGTTAACAAGGTATGATATAGCGTTAAGTTCGGTTACATTGAAGCTGACATAACCTTCACAGCAACAATTCTTATAGCATAAAAGGTACAAAAAGAGCTTTAAGGAGATTTTGAATGAGCAGTTTGTATGACAGCCATATGCTATAGTGGTTCGATCTGAACAATTTATTCAGAGATTGTGAAGATTGCTTAGATAATAATTTATACCAAATTTCGTAAACATAGCTTGTCAAATAAGAAAGCTTTCCATACAAGTCCTTGAGGTTGATCGCTCAGTTTGTATGACAGCTATATGTTGTTCTGCTCTGATCTGAGCAATTCTTTCGGAGAGTAAGGACATATTTTGAAAAATAATCTTTACCAAATTCTATAAATATATCTTACCAAATAAAAAAGTTTTCCATGCAAGGCCTTGAGTTTGATCCGTCAGTTTGTATGGCAGCTAAATGCTATAGTGGTTCGATCTGAACAATTTATTCGGATATTGTGAAGATCTCTTGGTTTATAATTTGTACTGAATCTCGTGAAAATATCTTATTAAATAAAAAGTTTCCTTACTATGTCCGGAGTTTGGTCGGCCAATTTGTATGGCAACTATATGCTGCAGTACCACTATCTGAAAAAAAATTTCGGAGTTTGTAGCGCTAATTTTTATAATTGTTTGTGCCATATTTAAGTAAATATATCTCATCAACTAAAAAGTTTTTCATACAAAAACTTGATTTTGATCGGTAAGTTTGTATGGCAGCTATACGCTATGTTGATCTGATACTAACTGCGCCGACCAATGAGTAGCTCCTTGAGAAGAAAAGGACGCGTGCAAAGTTTCAGAGAGATATCGCTAAAATTGAAGCCGCTAGTTCGCGTATATACAGACGGGTATAACTAAATTGACTCAGCTCTGAACTCTTAACATTTGCATACACCTACATATACTCTTTGGGGTCTCCAATATTCCTTTCTGAGTCTAATGAGCTTCTTGGTGACCTATGTCCGTTCAGGTATCGAAAAATAGCTGCTGAAAAACTAAGAGTTTTTGGCCACAACTTTCCTATAACTCTTGTGGTGATAGAAAAATTTATTTTATAATGTTAATAATTAATAATAAGTAATAATAATAGAATTTTCCACAATATGAAAAAAACTTCTCTAAAATTTTTAACCACCCCTAAAATTATTTTTAAATCAAATTCTAACCATATTATTTCCTCAAGTAATTCTTATACTCCCCTCAAAACAACCCCAATCTTTTCATGCACTAATAATCCCCTTCAAATTCCAATATGCAACACGCCATCTGGCGCAACACCACTTACATATATAACATAACTGCAATTGAAGGCAAGGTGTGGGCGTGTGAACTTGCAGAATTTATTGCCTGGAATTCATTTGAATCAATATGCACACAAAGACAAATAAATTACTTGGCACAATGATGTTTGGACGTCTTCGTGTATTGGCCAGCATATATACTTGCAACATTGAGAACTTAATTGCATAGTGAAAAGCTTGTAGTCGACTTGCCACCTGCCACTCGCCACACGCCGCTCATGTCATTCACTGCAAGCAACAGTTTAACTTGCCAAGTCACTTAATTGAAATTCACTGGCGCTTGCGGCGGGGTCGCCGTCTAAGCACACAATGAGAGCGCATGTGTAAGTGGGAAAATAAAATGGCCAATAAATTCGTAAAGCGCGCAGTCAAGCGACTTCAAAGGCATGTAAATTAAGCAGTTTCACTGCAGGTTTGTTTTTTTTTTTTAGTTTATTGTGAACGTGATTTATTTGCATGCTGGCGTCGACGTGATTTGTGGCACTTATTGTTTTCACAAGGCGCGTGTTTTATTTTTTTCATATTTTGCCATTTTCGATGTGCTTGGAGGTCTTTATTTTATTGAAATTTGAGAATGTAAATGTATTTAGAATATGCTGTTTATACTGTGATATCTCACTTAATGATTTTAACTTTTGGACCTTGAAATAACTTACACCCCAAGAACATTTGGATTTGGCTAAAAAACATATTTTATTTCGTCTTGGATTCTACCCAAGAAATTCATTACAGAATAAGTGAAATGGAGTCTGAGAAATCCACAAGCCATTTTGTGATTTCATCGCGCTAGATTGTATTAGACAGAAGGATATTTCTGCTGCTATTATGTTTCATAAAAAAATACGGAGAAATAGGGTGAGTTTAAAATCTTACTAAATACCATAATATAAATAGCTTTCATTGAATTATTACAAGTTTGTTCCAATCTCCTTTTTTCTGAACTCTGCTTTTGATACTTCTTTGACTGCACCCAGGTCGATGCGACTTGACCGGTTTTTTGGCAATAATTATAGCATCAGTGTATATAGTCGCAAGGTAAAGAAAGCTGGCCTTAGACTCAGAAAATCTGGGTACTTAGATGACGGCGATATAGGGCACTATGGTATCCTGGAATTACACACTTTTATTTCATTCCTAAATACTTGAATTACCGGTGCGCCTTGCTCTGGATGTCGTTATCTGCTCACATACCTTCGATAGGGGCATAGGAGGGAAGGATTCGCTGGAGGAGAAGGACTGTGAATTGTTTTTGGATGAATCAGCGCTTGCGTGGAGAGTTATTGAAAGAGTTTACTGTTGATAACTTTCCAACAGTTCCAGGTTTAGACTTCCTAACCACTGTAGCGTCTTCCAAGCGGTAGTGTTTGCCATAAAAAAGCGCAGCCTTCTTGGCGGTGGAGACTATATATATATAGAGTTATTATGTGGATGCCTAGTGACAGCGGTATTTCAAGTCAATGTAAGGCAGGTACTTTAGTCTCAGTAACTGCTGAAGCTGAGCGGGTAAGAGTTCTGTTGGCCTGTATTGGTTTACTACTGGATTCTTGGGGCTCAGGTCAGCTCAGTAAGCATTGTTCGACTACCAGTGGCAACTGTGCAGTAGCTATGGTCTTCTGAGTCAGAGTAAATTATGAATGGCGTAGTGAAATTTTCAGTTTCAGCAAAATCCACTTTTCAATGGTGATAGGAATTCCAACTGAGCACTGTCCGAACAGCATTCATGCGAAAAGATTGAACCTCTATAATATGATAGATATGCAGTTCAAAAATTTTTTGTTGAGGCCTAATATGTAGAAATTTACTTCATACACCTAAGCTACAATTACTATTCAGTGAGATATCGATGATAATTATAAACAAACTTTTTTCAACCGATGCGGGCCTTACTCGTATAGTGAATAGCCGTAAGTGCTACTCAAAAAAAAAATATTTTTTCATGCAAAAAACCAAAAATTATATTTTATCATCGATTATTTATACTTAGTTCTAATATTTTATTTACATAAATTAAGATAAATATTTGAAATTAATAATTAAATATTAAAGCCAAAAGTTCGCAAATTTTTACTGCTTCTTAAATCCTCTAATTTTCAACAAAATCATCGAGATAATTTAAGTCACACAAAATTACTGCTTCTCCTACAACAAAATCAAAGTAAACTGACATAATCCAAAAAATTGCAAACAACTTAATTTAAGTGCGCACACATACAAGCACACTTTCGCACACACATTCCACTCGACTTAGAGGACAACAAGAATTTTGACTGCAAAAGGATTAATTGAAATTGATGAAGCTGCCAAGTGTAACTGACATTTGACTTCACTTCACTTGATTGTCACATACACACTTGGCCGGAACAAGTGGACGAAAAACTCTCATACACACACGCACACACACACACAAGTGCAACATAATTTACACCAGCATTTTGTATAAAGAAAATGACATGGGCTAAAGAGTACAAGTCAGCGGGGATTATAGGGTCATCAATGTGAGCGAAAGACAAGCAACGCTCTTTGTGCGACCCCGCACGTGTCGCCCATAAACGTTTAGTACATGCGTGTAAGTGTGTGTGCGAAAGTGGTGTGCGTGTGTGTCTACATGTGCGTTAGCTTTTGACAATTTCCTCTGTTGGTGTGTTTATTCCTCCGCTGGCGCATGCTTGACTAGGCGCCCTAAGCAAACACAAACCGATTCTTGCCCCATGGCTTAATTACTTTCTTTCCGCTTTATCTGTGCGCTTCAATCGAATGGATATCCCTCTCAGCCGGTTTCGGAAGGAATTACTTATTTAATCCGCCACATTGTGACTCCTGGCGTATGCCATTTTCTTTTCGGCTTTTTTTGCTCGCCCTTTGTGCTGTGATAGCAATAAGAATGCCCAGCCTTAGTGCCTGCTGTGTTGATTGTGTACAAAAATGTCACCTCAAGTATTTGCAGCCTTTATTGGCAAGAATGTCATACGCTGCAAGTTAACAACTACATTTCTTGCATTTCTTTTTTTTTGTATTTTTTCAAAGAAAATTTAAAATTTCAGCAATTTTTATAAATTACTTTCCAACTACTTGGCTGAACACATACACATATACATATTTGTATTGACCTTATAAAATATGAACGCTAGTTTTTTTTATCAGCCGCTCGCCACTGAAAATTTTCGTACCAGCTTATGTAGTATATTATATTTACATAATATACAAACACACACAACTATAACAAAAATTATAAGGAAAGTATGTGTCAAAGAAATGCCACAAGCTACTCCATCTGCTCGAGCTGTATACATTTATATAGTATATATAAGTATACTCACTCGCAACATCTCAACTTCCGTTGACTGCTTGTATCTAGGAAATTTATCTTGATTTAGGCTGTACGTCCGTCAGGCTGGCTGCTTGCGAAATATGCTAAACATTTCTGAGAAAAACTATTTTCATGCACATAGATGTCTACTCGTGTATTTGGCTCCGGCGATTGAGCTTATGTTTTACATACAAATTTGAAAAGCTGGAGAGCTCGCACAGTGCTGCTTCATGTAGTTAAAGACAAATTTGAGGAACCCAAATATGCAAAATGAAAGCTTGAAAGAAATATTGAGAAATATTTTTTTTGGTTTTTTATTATGAAAGTATTATGAGTTCTTATAAAGTTGGGAATTTAAACACAAAGCTCTTCAAGCGATGGTATATAGACTAGATACCTGAAGTAAATGCTATTGATGATCCATCTGTTCTATATTATGTTCAACGACCAATACTTGTATTTCTTGCTTCTACCCTACTCTACATAGTTCTATAAGAGATCCTTTATAGATATTAAAACTTTTATTTTTCCTGAATGATTTTTTCCAAGAAAATGTTACCAAATCCATCACAAGTATCATATATCAAGGTTGCCGAAATCTAGTTGGTCGATCAAAATTATTGAAAACAGGTAACACTATTTCATAAAAGTTTATATATCAATATTAGCATTGTACTAGCAACCGAATAGACAGCATTCTACGATACGTACGATACGTACGATGTACGATAGATGCTATGTGCCCGTCAGGTTCTGATGATTAAAAAGTGGATACAAAGTAAACCTTTCCCCCATAATTTCATAATTTTTTCTCTAAATGTCTTAAAAACATCATTTAATTCGTTGTAGAGTGATCTTATTTAAAACGCTTCAAGACATCCATTTTTGAAACGTTGTCTATCGAGACAAAAGCTGTAAAGGCTTCTCAGAGTACGAAATCAGCAGCATCTACAGATGTAAGAAAAGTTTTTGAACCTTAAATTTAGACGATGCCAATTCTTGTTAACGTTTTCGAGCCAAATTTTGTTCAGCGATGAGACCCATTTCTGGGGTATGTAAACAAGGAAAACTCCCGCATATGGGACGAAAAGCAACCTGAAGAGATTCAAGAGCTATCATTTCAACCAGTAAACACTACGTTTTGGTGTGGTTTGTAGGTTGGTTGAATCACCGGTCCATATTTCGTCAAAAATGATATCGGTGAGAACCTAACCTTTAATGGCGACCGTTGCCGCACTATGATAACCAACTATTTGATGCCTGATATTATGGCTCGTGATCTCAGCGACATTTGATTTCAACAAGACAGCGCCACTTCCTACACAGCCCATCAATCAATGGATTTATTGAGAGCACACTTGGGTGAGCAGATAATTTTACGTTTAGATCGTGTGATATTATTATATCGTTAGACATTTTTTTGTGCGGAAGTATATATGGACAATTTCGCTTCGATTCAGGCGTTGAAGTAAAACGTCACTCGTGTCATTCGACAGTTACCAGTCGAAAATCTCGAAGGGGTCATCGAAAACTGGACTTAAAGGATGAACTGTCTGAAACGTAGCTGTGGCCAACATCAGAAAGAAGTAAGTTTAAACAAATATATGCCAAATAATGTTCTGTCGATTGAGCAGGGAACCTCGAAATGGATCATTCTTTATATAGCTGTAAGCTGAGTTTTTACCCAACTATTGCTGCAGCACCACATAGTTGTCAATGCTTTCAGGAATCTATTGGCTATTGTTGACGCCACCGCAGTGGATTTCATCAAAGGAACCCAGCAAATTTGTTACTGCCGCATCTGCCTCTACTCCAGCTGCTGTTACGGGTGCTGCTGCCGAAAACAAGGAAGAAACTAAAAAGGATGAGTCGGAGTCAGAGAAAGACGATGATAGGAGTTTTGGTCTCTTCGACTAAACAGCTCAACTCTTATGTTGACATTATTCAAAAAATATTATATTTCTTTAAGACAAAATAACATTTTTTACTCACAACTTCACCAGCGTCCATCCACTGTAACAAATTCCACTCCTTCAACTTTTACGCAAAAAGTTCGTCCTTTGTTTTCATGTGAATGACCAAAGGAGCGCGGAAAATTACTGCGACTGCTAAATTAATCATATTACCTTAGCCATTATTATGTACTTATTCATGTTTATGTAGCTAAATATGTGCTTCAACATAAACAATGCCAAACATTCTCTGCTGATAGGTAAATACTAAATGTACAAGACTACCTACGCTCTTTCGCTGAGGGAAAATTGCCCTAAAGGCATTGCTTGTTCCCGATTTTTTTTTAAGCAAAGCTGAAAAAGCAGAGCTAATGAAACTTTTGCGTTCGAAGGTAGGCTTGTCAAGCTATTAGACAACCAATAGGACAAACGTATAATTGGCCGAACGAAAACGAAATGCTTAAAAGCTTTATAAAAAGCTATTTTATAGCTTTGAGACTACTCGCTGCATTTATTCAAAGGCAACACATAACATTAAAGTGCCTACTACGCAATTAAGCCTAAAATATATTTACATTTGTTAACAATCGCTGATTCCTCCATCTCCTTAATTAAAAACAAGATCTCAGTCTTCGCAGAAACTAATTTGAATTTCGGGTTGCTAATATGATTTTATTAATATTCTTTGTGAATTTTTATACACTTTGGCTGTGTACAAACACATAACTGTTAAAAATATTTTAAATGCTTGCCTTTGCCACCGACAAGTTAATTTGAGGCATACTTTTTTTGCTCTGGAATCAAATACGAATGCCACAAAAAGAGGCCTAAAACTTTTGGCTGCAGAGGAAGGGCACTTTGTAATCGTCGCGCAAGCAACTCAGCGCACATTTACGTAATATTATTATTTTTTTTCAAACAAAAAGCAACTCCGGCGTAAAGCAATAAAGCCGAAGACGCTTTAATGGCTGTAAAGTGGAAGAGAACTTCAAATGAAAGTATGCCAATTACTTTGCTCAGTCGGCTCCTTCTCGGAATATAAAAATATAAAATAATTTGAAACGTCCGTTGGGATTGCGAAATAAAGGAGTTTTTATTCTGTTTATCTTGGTTTGTTTACCTAACTAACCGAAATACATAATTGCAAATGTGCTACTAGATAATTTTTATCATCCGAGCTGCATATTTAAAACAATAGTTTATGGTTACTGTTATACGTAGGTTAACGCATATTATGCAATAAGTCTTCTTATTTTTATTGACGATAATAAAGAATTGAGTTGTACTCCGCCGATTGCTTGCGAAATATATGGTAAAGTGGGGCTCTTCTTTAGTCCATTTTGGAACTAATATTTTTACGGACTTCAATTCAACATTAGCTTAAAAATGCTTAGTAATAAGAGCGAACATAGCACTCAATTTTCCAACTCACAAGCGATTTACCGCTACTAAGGGACTTGTGTTCCAAAATTTTGCACAAATTTGCTAAAATTCCTTTAAAATGGACCATCGAAAATTGCCATTGTCCACTCGTCTGCACCATGTACAATAATTGAAGGACAAGTGAGAGACAAATAATGTTTTTAAGTACCAACGAGAGATTACTGTGATTATAAATTACAAAAAGTTGGTTATCAGTTGAGCGAAGGCCACACAATTTTATTTTAGTACATTGACCACGAGTAGAAGAATAAATTCAACAAAAAAATATCTGGAAACCAGCGAATATTTTTGATTTCAGATTCATGACGATAACTGAAGTTGAAGGGGGCCGTCGCCCCGGGCGCAACGTCTTGGGGCGGCAAAACGATCTTCGATGGTATTTAAAAACTCCGATTCGGGCAAACATCCTGCATATTGTGTCAAAAGTGTACAAGATATAGGGCAAAAATAGGGTTTTTTCTATGGCTTTTAATAAGATGTCTTGTAAATTTATTATCAATTTCCTCAAACACCTCATGAAATTTGTAGGTAGGTAGATAAAAGGGGTTGGCAGAACATCCTTGGCCCCGGGAGCCCGAAGTTGTAGCTACGCCACTGGATGGACTCAACAAACGTTCAGCTTTTATACTTCCAATGTTCTTAATTTTGTATATTTTCTGATGATTAATATTCATCAGCTGATTTCTGTTTTACCAAAGCACACAACCAAATTTTCAGCCTGGACAACATCCTGTAGCGTTAAACACAGCCAGATTTACAGTGCGGACAACAATCCGCAAAGTTTCACTTCAGTTTCAAAACAATTTCAATTCGATTAAGAATTAATGTAGCAAAAGAAAATGTTTACTTTGTACGGTAAATCGATCTAAATTAGCACTTTAGTCGAGCAACGACCGGGTAATTGATCAATTAACTCCTAGTCTACGTAACGAGAAAAAATATTTTATAAAAGCTTCGTCATGTTAATTTGAACCTCACTTGCTTGATGAGTGTTATTATTATTATAATATATATTTGAAAATCGAAAACGTATTTCTAATTGATTTCGACCCTTCAAAAGGTTAATGAGCGAGGTGGAGTTAAACAAGAGAGCAATTAACGTAGTGCTAATTGTGATTGACGTCTATACCAGATACTAGACGAGCTTAGCATTATCAAGGTGAGAAATAGTTACTCATTCATAAGTCTACAAGAACCCTTAAGAACTCCTTAAGATGCATGTATTTTAAAGGTATACTTTACCAACAAATACATACACGGTTTTCCAATAGGAGTAATATGATTTATTAAAAAAATATACATTTATTGTTAAGGAAGTTCAAATGTCTTTTATATAATGTAAGGTATAACTGATACATTTAAATTAAAAGCACAATATCATACAAATGGCCTCTACGACTTCTTTTGAAGGAACGAATTCGATGAACTCAATTTTCGAGTACTTCTTACACTAAAGCAAGTCGTATGCCATGAATAGAAAGTTCATTGTCACTAATGCTTGGAGAGAGTCTGGTTTACTGCTAAATACCAATGACTTTAAGCAACCCCACAAGATGTAGTCAATTGATGTTAAATCACAACTTCTGGAGGCCATTCGATGTCACAATTTCTTGAAATAAACGAATCTCAAAACTTTTGATACAATAATTCGGTTGTTGTACGTGTTGTGTGGCATGCAGTCCCGTCTTTTAGGAATCAAATGTTGCCAAGATCAACTGCTTCCAATTGGGACCATAAAAAGTTGATTTAAATCGATCTATCCCGCTCTCTATTGATAGTGACGGTGTCACCAGCTTCATTTCGAAAGAAGTGCGGGCCGATGATACCACCAGACGAAATAACACACTATTCGGTAGTTTTGTTTATTTACCACATCACTCTGATGAAAGTGAGCCTCATCAGAGAAGATGATTTTGTCTTCGTTTTCGAGTTGTTCCAAGGCATCCACCAGTGAATCCACTACGTTTACGATGATCCAATGGCTTCAGTTCTTGAGTGAAAATACTTTTATATGAATGCAATCACAAAAGTCCTTTCTCAAAATCCCTCAGGTTGTGGTTTTAGACAAACCCAATTCTTGAGAACGGCTTGGTATCGAAAATTTTTTATATATATGTATGTATCTTTCCATAATGAAATTCCAGATCATGACATATTAAAAATGACCGAAACTACTTAGAAGGCATATGATCCCTATTGGATAAGCCGGTATATGTGTTGAAGTACTATGCTATATTTTTGAGCCAAGAGAAAGGCTCATCGGCTGCTCACCTGTAAAGTATGACTCGATCTCCTGCATTACAATGGTTTCTTTCTTTCTACGACAAATAGTATGTGAGGATGTCTTGCAAATGCTTAACTATTTACCATATAAAACTTCAAAATATCTTCCTTAATCGAAACAATTGCTTCTCAGCATATAATAACGGGTGATTTTTTTGAGGTTAGGATTTTCATGCATTAGTATTTGACAGATCACGTGGGATTTCAGACATGGTGTCAAAGAGAAAGATGCTCAGTATGCTTTGACATTTCATCATGAATAGACTTACTAACGAGCAACGCTTGCAAATCATTGAATTTTATTACCAAAATCAGTGTTCGGTTCGAAATGTGTTTATCGACAAATTTTGTTCAGCGATGAGGCTCATTTCTGGTTGAATGGCTACGTAAATAAGCAAAATTGCCGCATTTGGGGTGAAGAGCAACCAGAAGCCGTTCAAGAACTGCCCATGCATCCCGAAAAATGCACTGTTTGGTGTGGTTTGTACGCTGGTGGAATCATTGGACCGTATTTTTTCAAAGATGCTGTTGGACGCAACGTTACGGTGAATGGCGATCGCTATCGTTCGATGCTAACAAACTTTTTGTTGCCAAAAATGGAAGAACTGAACTTGGTTGACATGTGGTTTCAACAAGATGGCGCTACATGCCACACAGCTCGCGATTCTATGGCCATTTTGAGGGAAAACTTCGGACAACAATTCATCTCAAGAAATGGACCCGTAAGTTGGCCACCAAGATCATGCGATTTAACGCCTTTAGACTATTTTTTGTGGGGCTACGTCAAGTCTAAAGTCTACAGAAATAAGCCAGCAACTATTCCAGCTTTGGAAGACAACATTTCCGAAGAAATTCGGGCTATTCCGGCCGAAATGCTCGAAAAAGTTGCCCAAAATTGGACTTTCCGAATGGACCACCTAAGACGCAGCCGCGGTCAACATTTAAATGAAATTATCTTCAAAAAGTAAATGTCATGAACCAATCTAACGTATCAAATAAAGAACCGATGAGATTTTGCAAATTTTATGCGTTTTTTTTTTTAAAAAAAGTTATCAAGCTCTTAAAAAATCACCCTTTATATAATGAATGAAAGGAAGTCTAAAAGTCTATAATATATGTATGAGTCGTTATTCTGTAAGATACCAGTATTTGGCTAGACATAAACTGTTTTTCTTTATACTCCAATTCGGTTACACAGTTATTTCTTTCTCATATTGACCACTTCTCTGATGAGAAAATCATTACACAAATTAATTTTTTAGACACCATAGTATAATTTCATTATAACTGTAAATGAGCCTTCACTTCAAGATTTATTTTTAAAAATTTTCTCTCTTGTCTCTCTGTGGCATGCCACTTAAATTTTGACACTTAAGACAATGTTACAAATACCCTAACCACGGCCCGCAAAGCATTGTAGGTGTACCATGATGTGACGAGTTGGTAGTCACCCCTCGGGAATGGTAGGACATTTGTCATCAAATTATCGATGTGACTTATCGGCAACATGTTTACCTCAATGTCATGCTGAATAATTAAAATAAATCAATAAGAAAAATGTCAACTTGAAAACTTTGAAACGTAATGCCAATTCAACCTACGGTGTAAGGGCAAGTGTGATTTACATTGGAGTACTTGTGGAAGAGGCCATGTAAGAAGCGCAGTAGGGTATTGCCACCCGTGCGAAGAAATTTGCAGCCATCCACTGTGACGTTGTAGAGGAAGGGCTTATAACCGTTGGCGCGTTTAAGTGTAGCAACACCAACCTGAGGAAAAGAATAAGTGCATACATATTAACTACATTGATAGAGTACTTTGGTGCCTCTTAGTTCACGCTACTTACCGATATATTATTTTTTGGCTCCTTCGAGAGGAAATGATTGGCCGCCGATAAATATTTGTAAGTGCGATTCACTGCCCGAATATAACAGTATCGTATTGAGTTGTAGGTCGGATCTACGGCTTCACATTTGATGTTTGTGAAGTCAACTCTAGCACGCACCTTAAACAACATAAAGCACCTAATTATGTAATATTTATTGAGTAGCTTTTTCAACTAACCAAAGCACAAAGGCACAAAATTGCCAAAAATCCATAGAAAATGAAGAGAATTCGCGACATTTCGAGCGCCTTTGAAGTTGAAAAAGCATAGCATTGATTTATAATAGGAACGGTGACGATAATTGTTTTATAATTTATTCGATGACTATGAAAATTCGAACACAAAACTGATTTTTAATTGATTTTCATTGCCGCAATCGTGCTAACTGAATGTGCCGAATATTATAAAACAATTCAAAATTTATTTTAAGCTAACACTTCATAGGTATTTCACTAATTACACTGAAAAAAAAGTAAGGGAGGCCTTGAATCAGAAACAGTCTGGCATAAGATACTCTTATAACTCTAATTTAATTTTAAAGTCGCTTGAAAATGTATATGTGCTTCTAAGAGAAATATGTTAGTTTCACTGTAACTAACCGATATATACAGGATAAAGAAAAATATGGTGGGAAAAATAACTTTATATAAGGCTTGAGAAAATATCTGACCCAAATGGTAGAAAAACGACTCCTTTTGATAAAAACAACGAACAAAATTATTATACTACAAGGTGCGTTCCAAAGTAAACAGCACAACAACCCCTGATGGCTATATGCCGACTGGTGCGTTAGGATCTCTTTTCTTTTTATCTCTTCTTATCGATTGTCCAGTGAGAATTTCATGACATTTCATTTATTACAAGTGGAGTTATTGCGTTTTAAGTGTCAGTATTTCTGTGTTATCGGTGCGAAAATGAGCTTCGAACAAAGTGCTTACATCAAATTTTGTTTTAAAATTGGTAAAACTTTTACCGAAACGTTTTAATTGATGAAACGAGTTTATGGCGATGATTACCTATCCCGTAGCAGAGTGCACTAGTGGTTTTGTCGTTTTCAAAACGGTCGTGAGGACATAAATGACGATCAACATTCACCGGAAATTCTATCGAAACTGTGCATAGATTCATCAAAAAGCAACCGAAATCATCATTGAAATTCACGGAAATGGAATTGAACATCTCCAAAACATCGGTTTATCGCATTTGCGAAAGCCCAGTGAACGGTTTGCTCCGCACTTTTTGACTGAGGGCCAAAAATTGCTCAGAATCCAACAATCGTAGGACGATTATTTGACCAAAAACCACATTTTAACCATTAACTCCTCCTCGTATTCACCTGAAATGGCACCGTGTGACTTCTTCCTTTTCAGAAAAATGCATTTACCCATGAAAGTAAATCGGTTATGCAGACGTAGAAGCCATTCAAAAGGCTAGCACCGGCATACTGGCGGCCATACCTGCCAACGAGCTAAAACACCCGTTTGACATGCTTTTGGACTGTACAAAAAACTGTATTGAAGCAGAGAGAGACTATTTTGAATAAAATAAATTGATTTTGCCGAAAGAACCATTTGTTCTGTTTTTTTTTTTTTTTTAAGGCCTGCTTACTTTGGAAAGCACCTTGTATTATACATTGACTTTTTAGGCTCTTATAAACATTTAAAAGGAAAAAGAGCAGGGCATAAAACCATTTGTTTTAAGTAGATATCATCCCGCTAATTAGTGAATGTATTGTACATTACTCATAAACTAAGGCAACAATATGTAAATATAAAATCGGATAAAAACCATGCCAATATCAGTTTAGTTTTCTAATATTTTTTCAAATGGCGAAAACAGTTTATAAACCGCATAATTAATCAGTACCACAAGCTAATCAACTCGGTGGAGGTGTGTTGGTCGACTTGAAATCTAATAGTTTTGCCGTATGACAAATAAATTAATTTTGGTTTGATACAATAACAATTAGGTAATAATTAAAAAGATATTTGTTAAAATTATAGGCCTTATAGTAGTTTTGAATAATTATTTTTATTTTCTAATGACGAGTTTCACTCAATAGTTCTAGCTTATTTTGTTCGCTGAAACCATAATTATGATTAAATGGTATTTAGAATTTAACTATTAATTTCTATAATAGCTGCTGGAATTACACTTTTGATTACATCACGGTACATACATATTTAGATACATTTATGTAGGTTTCATTACGATTTATATAAGTGGTTTTTATTTATAAATCTAATTTCGTAACTAAAAATTATTTGAATTCGACATTCCTCTGGAAATACTGCAATTCCGCATATGGAGACTAAGCAAGTATTTGTAGGAAATTCGTTAAAGCTTACAAAATTAGCTTGCAAGCGTGGGACGAAGGCCTAAGCAGCCAGTTCCTTTAATTTCCTAGAATATCTGTAATTTTATTTACAGGTCATATTTAAATAAATAAATAAAATCAGCTTACCATCGCAACTAGAAAATAAAATTTAAAGTAAATCTAATGTTCGAACAGAATAAAAATAATATTGTCTGCCTTTTTAATTTATTACAATAGAAAAATTTAGAATGTCTCCCTATTGTAATATTATTCATAGAAATTATCAAGCTATTTATTTTTTGAGTACAGGGTCTTTTAATAGCAGCTCTTAGTTATAAAAAATTATTGCTAACTTTTAATAGTCGCTGAGGTAACTGAATCAAAATACAAATTATTGATTTTCTTTGAGTAAATAAATTTAATGATTTTTTTTAAGCAGGCAGCAATGTTTGTTTTATTGGCTAATGACATTCGCCATTATTTTTTCACTCATTTAATGATGATTAAAGCGAAGTCTAGTCTAGAGCATCAAACTCGAGCGTTTTTTGGCAATTAAAATTCATATTATTCATGTTTCATAATTTGTTCATTTATATTACAACAGTACAAACAATTAAAGGATTATATGCGGGTAAAATTTTCAAAAAATCGATTTTTTAAGTTTTTTTTTCTTAATGTACATACTTGTATATTAAAAAACTCATATCGTTCAAGTAAACATTTTCGAAGTTAGACGCAAATTTGAAAAGACATTTCAGAGTACTTGGAAGTACAAGGCCAAACGTTATACGCGTTTTTCACAAAATGGTGTTTTCGGTGAGCAATATTACTCCAAAACGGGTAAAACAATTAGTCTCAAATTTTAGCACGAGCTTCTTAAATATATTTTTTAGTAATTAATCGAGGACTCATTCTCACCGAAAAATATTTTTTTTTAAACAATTTAATGCCGAAATTTTGGCCAAAAATCAATTTTGTATTGCGAAACCGCCATTTTGTCCAAAAAAAATTATTTAGCTTATTCCTTCGAGTTGCTTTCCTAATACGAAATCTGTTTGGGATTTTAATGAACCAGTTCAGAGATATATTGGTCACCGGAAAACGTCTTTTTTGAAAGGATCACCCGGAGATCAGCTGTGGTACTTTTACAAATAAATGTTTTTACTAACAGTAAGTCTTAAATTACAGTTTAAAGATATCATAATCTGTGTACTTATTTGGATTGGCGCAATAAATCAAACATTTTTCTCAGAAAAAATTTCGGAAAATTCGCTTATTTTCGGCCTTATAACTAGACATGCATTTCCCACATAGACGAATCATAAGAACCAGTGATTAAATAGGTCTTTACGAATAATTTTACATAACCCATAATGATTTTTTATTCATAAGACACACCATGTACCAGTCGATTTATTTCCACCTGATAAAAAGTACCAAAAAAAGTACTCGATTGTTAATTACTTAACTTTTTCACAAAAAAAAAACAACTCAAACCAAAATGCCTTAAGCTTGTAAACGCTCCCGCACACTTACAATAACTATTGAAATTCATAACACCTATCTCAATAACGGTAAATTTGTGTACAAGTATACATATACCTGAACCAAACGCAAACTCTTTTACATAACACCCTGTAAGCGCACTTATCCTTGTAAGATAACACCGCAGCGCTTGCTTGAGGAAAGTTAAATTCGCATATACATATATTCAGTAAAATAACGCTGGTGAACTCTGCGTGAAGGAAGGAAGGCAAGAGAGCAAAATATCGTCGTAAGATTGACGTTAAATATCAATAACTTCATTTCGGTCGATTGCCCTCCAGGCGCTCGTAATTTCGCCAAACGAGTTGAGAAAGTTTTCATTTACGAGAATTGTGCTGGAAATTGTGGAAAATGTAAAACAGTAATTCGCAAAAGTATTTACAGTTATGAAGCAATATTCAGATAAACGTTATTGAGTATGAATGTAAGATTGCCAGCATGACACGCGCTGCAACGATCAATTGCGGGCGTTGGAAGATTATTTGTTTGCTGTTCGTATGTTTTATTTTTATTTTTATAAATGTTTGTACGGTAAAGATGTAAGAATATAATAAGTGATTAATAGAACTTAGATATTTGCTTGAGAAGGGTATATATTTCAGAAATATTACTAAAACTACGAATAAATTGAGATAATGCGCTCAGCAAAAGTTTCCTTTACATAACACACTAAACAGTGATTTTTTTGAAACGTAGCGACGTCTCATTAATGGTTTGAAGATTATCATCATTTCAAATGCGATGATTTAGGTGGTTATTAGCGTAGCCATTCAACCAAAAGTGAGTTTTATAGAGGAACAAAATTTTCTGGTGAAAACCGGAATCAGTGGTCATCTGGTTTAGGACCACGAGTTGGATTTTTTAAGCCCGACAACCAGGATCCTTTAGCAAAATCTTTCATAAAATGGATAAGCACAGCTTAAATTTTCGCGTTTGTTGTCGGATGAATGATCTGTGAGGATTCGGATTATCCACTAGAGTAAACAGGGTGTACCAGATAATTTATTTAGTGTAGTCTGAAAGTAATTTGAGTGATCTCTATCATATCACCACCATTTTCTGATACACCCTGTACTGGTGGTGATCCAAAATCTGATCTCTACCGTATCACTCAAATTCCTTTCACACTACCCTAAATAAATTATCTGATACACCCTGTACTGGTGATCATTACAGAGTGATTGTCAGAGATATGATAAAACAGAATTCGGGTGACGAAAATTTGGAATATTTTCTCAAAAAAAGTATAGTCCTCAGCCAGTTGCGACGAGATAGCTTCCAAGGCTTCCTACGTATCTAAGCTACTAAAAGAAATTAGGCAGGTCTTGAATTCAGATAGCTTAGGATTCTTTGAGTCGAATGATTGCTCTGGCGTGGCCGCTTTTCGAAAGGGTGGAAAGCATGCCTAACTGCTTTCGACCTTCCCTCTCAAGTAAAAAATCAAAATTTCTTGCATTTAAAAACCGAGAATACAATTTTTCAAGAAATTTTGCCAAAAAAATGATGATTTCATATCAGTTTCCACTTTTACACGATTTAAAGTGGGTATCAATTACAAACTCACATAAAACAAAATTACAGCTTTCTTCTAACCACAAACAGACGAAAAAAGTTGTGATAAATTGCGGTGGCTGGTGGCGTTGCCATGATAAAATTGCACTTATGCTTAATTGCCCTTATAGTCATTTCATCAATAGAAATCTCAAAAAGCGCACACAATAAAATATATCTGTTTTTTATTCGAGCGCAGTAAATCTCCAATGTTTTTAATTTTTAACCACAACGAGTGCACGCTAAGGGCTTTACACACATATACTCGTAGCACCCTTCCACTACCTTGCTGACCGCATTCTATGCAAATTTCAAACAGTTTTGCGGCCAATGGTAGGTGAAGTTCGAGTGTGAGCGAAGGCCCGACAAAGGTCAACGGCGAACATGTAAATGAAGGCAGGCAAAAATTACACACGAAAACAGTCAAACACACACATATATATGCATATGGAGCGCGATTGGCGAATGTGTCAATGTGTTGTGCCGGTTTGATGGCGTTGGTGCTGGTGGTTGTGCGGCAGAAATCGCGCCAGCTATTTCGGAAATTTATAGCACAGGTCAGAGCAATTTAATTTCGGCACACAATAGGCGGAAGGTGTTATGAATGGCATACGAGGCGATCCACATGCACACACACACACACATATACATTTACATGGAACGTAGATTGAGGAATAAAACTCACACGAACATTTCGCTGTGGGCACAACGAGCTAGTGGCCGCATATCAAGTCGGTTTGCATATCCACATTTACATACCCACACTAATGTATGTGTATGTTTGTAGGGCCATGTGCGAGTGAGTTTGCGAATTCTCGAATGTGTAAATGAATGGCAACACTTACGCGCAGCACAAATTCACCGCACTTCACCGCTGCATGCGCGTATAAATTGCTCAGCGCATTGTATGCCCGATAAAGTCACAAGGCTGCTTTTCATTTGCATATATATGGACGCACACATATACATATGTATGTATATATGGTTGTGAGTAAAGTAAACGCATTTTTACCGCAACCATAAATTCAGATTTAATGCGACAATAGCAAAATCCGGTCCTTCATTCTTGCCAAAAGTGCCTTGAGCCCAGCACATAGACAGCTTCTTTATTTGCCACTCAGTCCAAGGCAGCAGGCATTATTACTTCTCACCTCGTCTCGCTTTAGCACGTCTTACACCGCTTACACATATACACTCACACACACACACGCATAGCTCGTTATTGGGCTATTATTACAATCATTCCTTAGCTTACCTTTGGCCACCGGCAATAGAATTCGGCATATTCCTTGAGGACAGCTTAGAAACCTTTTGTTGAAAATGTAGTTACTGCTTTTGCTTGTTGTTGTTGTTTTGACTTATGTTGTTGTAATGATTGTTGTTGCTGTTGCTGCTACTCTTACCTTTGGTGCTATTGCTGTAACGCATTTAGGCACTTCATTTGAATTTGACTTGAAAGGCGACACTTATGCTTACACACACATACACACTCTCACATATAAAATCACAAGGCCACTCACACACATAGAAACCTATCCAAACTATAGGGTGATTTTTTAAGAGCTTGATAACTTTTTAAAAAAAAAAAACGCATAAAATTTGCAAAATCTCATCGGTTCTTTATTTGAAACGTTAGATTGGTTCATGACATTTACTTTTTGAAGATAATTTCATTTAAATGTTGACCGCGGCTGCGTCTTAGGTGGTCCATTCGGAAAGTCCAATTTTGGGCAACTTTTTCGAGCATTTCGGCCGGAATAGCCCGAATTTCTTCGGAAATGTTGTCTTCCAAAGCTGGAATAGTTGCTAGCTTATTTCTGTAGACTTTAGACTTGACGTAGCCCCACAAAAAATAGTCTAAAGGCGTTAAATCGCATGATCTTGGTGGCCAACTTACGGGTCCATTTCTTGAGATGAATTGTTGTCCGAAGTTTTCCCTCAAAATGGCCATAGAATCGCGAGCTGTGTGGCATGTAGCGCCATCTTGTTGAAACCACATGTCAACCAAGTTCAGTTCTTCCATTTTTGGCAACAAAAAGTTTGTTAGCATCGAACGATAGCGATCGCCATTCACCGTAACGTTGCGTCCAACAGCATCTTTGAAAAAATACGGTCCAATGATTCCACCAGCGTACAAACCACACCAAACAGTGCATTTTTCGGGATGCATGGGCAGTTCTTGAACGGCTTCTGGTTGCTCTTCACCCCAAATGCGGCAATTTTGCTTATTTACGTAGCCATTCAACCAGAAATGAGCCTCATCGCTGAACAAAATTAAAGCGCGAAACACATTTCGAACCGAACACTGATTTTGGTAATAAAATTCAATGATTTGCAAGCGTTGCTCGTTAGTAAGTCTATTCATGATGAAATGTCAAAGCATACTGAGCATCTTTCTCTTTGACACCATGTCTGAAATCCCACGTGATCTGTCAAATACTAATGCATGAAAATCCTAACCTCAAAAAAATCACCCGTTATATGGTACACCCAAAGAAGCACACACACATACACATACCAAAACATACTTCGACTACTTTGCATAAGAAACCAATTTGAAAATAATGGACAGCAGTTACCGGCGAATAGGTGTGCTAACTTTTTCAACGTTCCCTCTATTATTTGGCTTCGTTTTTTACCGCGCTTGCTTCGGGAAAAAAGTAAATTTACTTTTATTTACTACTTTTTCGTTTGTATGAATTTCACTTTAAATTGCTGGCAATTCAAAAGCGAAAAGGGACGTAAAATAATTTGGGCCATCAAACAAGGTGCGACCAAAACGCGGCACGAGCTAACTGACTACTTTACGACAGTTCACACGAATGTTTTTTTGAGAAAACAAATTCAACTAATCAAAAAAAGAAGAAAAATGCAAATTTACATACAAGGCTGTTTGTTGGTTGCCGGTTTATAATCACTGCCCTCTTAAAGCTATAAAGGAAATCAGGTAATATTATAAAAATTTTCTGGGTTATCAGGCCGAGCGAAAGCTGGAGACAAGTAACCCCTTCTACTTACTGACCCAAACAGGGTTAGTTTGCTGAAATAACGTCTCTTGGTCGTGGAATCGGCTGTTGATGACACTGAAACATTTTTAACGAAAAAAATTTTGTCGAATAAATCTTCCACTGAAAATTGTTGAGGTCGTTGCCATCGAGGATTGTGCCAACATAGATCTCAATCCCAGTACTTAGTTAGTACTTCAAAGTTGCTAAATATTTGTTCTGCGAGCATTCGTTTTAGATCATACAAGAGAATAGTATAGCTGGGAAAATATCTGGAGCCAGAATACGATGGATGTGGAAGAAATTTCATATTGGGTTCATACATTTACGGTTTGACTGGTGGCACAGTCCACTCTTATTCATCTTCTTCTTGAACTTCTGCTTTTTAAAGCATTCCAAATTGCAAAATTCTTGTTTCCAAGAAAGATATTCCATTGGCATCCCATAATTAAACCAACTGTTGCATCTTTATTAGCTTTAAACTCGATTTATTTATGATTTGGTTTGCTTGCACCCGACTTTCAGTGATATCTAAACCATATCCTGAATTTTGAGATTTTGAACTGAAATTTTGCACACGTCTTTCGGCTCTTAAAGAGCCCCTCATTTGTTCAAATCGTCTATATTACACCACTGGTGAATGTAGCTGTCATATGAACTGATTGATAAACCTCAAAGCCTTGTATGGAAAAATCTTTATTTGACAAGCAGATTATTGTTCGATTAATTGGCATAAACTTTGCACAAATTGTTTGGGTCGTACAGCTACAGCATATAGCTTCTGACTGAACCCAATTAAGTTACTGGTGAAACGCAGAACTCGCCAAGCTGAAGAAGCGCTGTAACTCAGCTAGACGCAGCCTACAGTTAACGAGTTATTTTAAAAATTAAAGGCTGATTTTTGAAATGGACGAAGGCATCAAGAGCTGCTCTATCTCGAGTGGAATACCCCAATGATCTGTGTTAGGCCCGCTAGTATGGAACCTTATGTATGACGTGGCGCTAAGGAGACAACAACCTACAGACATGAAACTAGTAGCGTATGCGGATGATCACATGGTGGTAGCAGTGGCCAAACAATTAGCGGACCTAAGAAATAAATGCAATGAGTGCTTAAATGGTCTACGCCAATGGTTTTCTTCTTTGAGTCTGAAACTGGCGGAGGACAAAACAGAACTTTTACTCCTAATATTGGACTCCAAACTAAAATTTAAGGAACACCTGGAGTAATGCTATATGCGGCACCAGTTTGGATACAGGCATTGGATATTTAAGTGTATGCTAAACAAATATTTTCAGTGCATAGGATTAATGCAATTCGGGTAATAAGTGCTTTCCGGACTATATCAACTGACGCTGCTGAAGTATTAGCTAATATGTTACCCATTGACGTTCAGGGCGATGAACTCGAGTGTTTATATCAGCTATAAGCGCTTAAAACTGTATTGGCAAAGGTAGAGGAGAGGAAAAAGAGCATTAAATGGTGGCAATTGAATCCATTGAAAAACAAAATGAAGCTTATATTAGCCAGTCCGGCTTACATTTGATCAGATGACCAATACATATTACATAACTAGTACGCAAATTGAATTCAATTCGTTTTGAAAACTGTAACATACTTAACGGTAAATTTGGATACTTATAGCTGTGGCCGTCTATATAATATGTAAGCAAAAACCAATTTTCATCATCACAAAGGTTACTCTAACCATTCAATACGGACAGTTCTCAGAACTTGTGATCATTTCGAAAATTTCATGAGAATGCCTTTAAAGCTATACAGACTGTTTCATTTCCGGTGCTGTGTTTAATTTCTTCCGCTTTGTGCATTTTATAATAACCAAAAACAGCAACAAAAGCGAACATTATTTTGAGTCCCAATGTAATGTTCAGCCATTCATTTACCATGCGCAGCGTGATAGCTCACGAGTCCTCGCCAACATATTTAATTTAAAGCCTCATGTAGGCACCATGAGCTGTAAGCATTTACATATATGTATATAATGCATATATATACAAATAAATACCTGCATATACGCATATATTGTATACACAGTTACAGGGGTGTTGGTGGAGCTGCAGCTCTCACTTATATTAAGAGCGCACTTCATGGCAGAGTCGAATTTAATTGCACACTGATTGAAATAAATCGAAAATTAATAAAGAATTATTGCGAAAGTTCCATGAATTTGGCAGCACAGCGAAGAGCAATGGCGCTGCGCACAGCACTTATGCTCGCACATTAATTTATGAATGTGTGTGTGTGTGAGCAGGAGTTGGAGTTGTTCAAACTTGAGCAAGAAAAAAACAACAAAAAAGCACAGTCGAACCAACAATCAGAAAGGCAAACGGAGCGCACACAAGCCAAGCAGCAAACCGCCTGAACAACCCAGCGTCTATATGGCTAACCAACGCTGGCCGCCCAGCATTATGCAGCCTTCAATGGAGAAATGTTAAAGAGCAAATAATTAAATGCCGAAATGTTGAAAGCAATTAATTCGCATGTACTCAGAGCAAAATTAAATAAATGCTTTCAAAAAGCTACTCGGAAAATGGCCAAGGAATCGTTCAATGCGAATTGAGGTGAAACTGCAGTTGATGCGCCTGAGTTATGTTTTGTGCTGAAATTGAGCGAATACAGCAACAACAACAAAGGCAATTTGTGCAACGCATAAATAAAACTTTGACTGCAGTTAATTAAGCGCCCCAAATGAATTTGTAAACATTAATTTGAAATTATTTTATTTTCGCCGACTGGTGCCTTAAGTGATCGCCGCATTTATCAATGCTTTTAAATTTATTTCTTTGCCTTAAAATGCTTTTGTCTGTCTTTCCCTTGCACATCTCAAAGCACAATGTTGGTAATTGCAGCCCGGAAATTGTGCTTCAACGGCGCTGCAGCGGCGATTTGTTTCATTTGCCCGAACATTTTCTTTGCCTGCCCAGTGACGCATACACGGCGTATACGTAACCTGTTTTGCATTGCAGGCAATTAATTTCTAATTATGAAGGTCACATTGACTTTGAGTTGCCGCATTGCTCAAACAATTTGTATTTTGTGGCCATAAGATTGGCCTTGAAGCTGCTTATTTAAATAAATATTTTATTTGAATAAATTTGTGTTGAGATAATTAAACTGAGGTGCATCGAGGAATTATGAAGGTTGGTTGAATCTGTATTTGGATGAGGATAAATTTTTGGCCTTGTAAAAAAAGCATTTTTTTATTTATTTAATAACATTTTTAATAAGGACCTCATTAGGTTTTGTCAAAAAATATTTTTAAAAAATTTACTAGGGTCCATACGAAACGTCTTAAAATATTATGCTGTGAACAATAAAACTTAAATAGAGCTTACAACTTTCTGTCTTATTTATATTTAATAACTTTTAATCATTTATTTAGTTAATAAGTGAATTCTTCGTTTTTATCAATTTTTAATTCAGGTTTTGATTTTCGATTTACTTTAATTAAAAAAATTGTATTAAAACTAAATATTCAGCTTTAATCCCCCAAAAAAATTATAAAAATTTTTTTTTCTCAAAATCGGAATTAGTGAAAACAAAAAATATATAAATAAATGAAATATGTACTCGTAGTAGTATACTTCCAAATTCAGACATCGATGGTGGACTGTTGTGCCAAAGATACCTTCTTGCCCACTCTAGCGTCATTGCAGGGGCAGCTTCCATAGGTGCGCCATCTTAGGTTACATCGTCCTTTTTTTTGTCGGGGCGTGGGCGCAAATCGGTGATATTTTTATTTGAAAAACTTCGCTTTGATGCGAATACTGGTTAGGCGTTCTTCCACTGGATTGAATGGCAGTACTCGGCGACGCAGTCTCTCTCCCACCACGAATCACATACCGAATTTGCGAGGGTTCCCAAACTCAGCGCACAACTCTGGCGAAGGATGATTCGCCTTCTCACTTTAGATCGCCTTCAAACGGATGTTCTTTGGCTATCCAGAAGATACTTGGTCTAAGACCCGAAGTCGTGAGCTACTTGAGGTCATGTAAAAGATTTGGTTTTGACCACTTCCAAGTGAATGGCATGAATTTTCCTTAACTCCCATTCAATCCTTCGATTGAATTTCACACTTAATAAAAGACATTTGAATTTCCTTAACAAGTTTTTTTTTAAATAAATGATATCACTCTTATTGGAAAACCATGTACAGCAATATTAATAGATCTTACCAAAAAAATACATACTGGTTTATAACAGTACAACAATATTAACTATCGATTATGGAAACTCTCCAACACTGCAGTTGTCAGTCGTTGTCACAACAACAAAGTCAAACCAACGTCTATGTACAGCCAGTAAGTCAACCAATTAGACAGCTAACAAACCAATGAGTCAACGAGCATTTAATTTCACTCATTCGCTGCTTGTAAGCGCATAAATAAATAGTCGAGCTGCTGTTAATTTGCTGCTTTTGTGTGCAATACAACAACAAAGCGCAGACCGCTTGCAATTGACAGTAACGAAGGCTAACTCGCTCGCTTGTTTGCGGCAACTTGGCTGTCAACGTTGTTTGCCTACTCGGCTTGCCGTTGCTGGCTCGTATTTCGGTTGTCAGTCAGACAACAAACGGCGAAACACACACATACACAGCGAAATTACTATATGTAGTATATGTGTATGTATATGTGTATAGTGAGAAGACTGTAGTGATTCCACGACTTGTGATTTATTTTATACAAACATGCAGCGCACTGACTGCCAGGGCTATTCTGAAGGATGAACACCAACAGCTGCCGCCACTCTCCAAATCAAGGCTCGCTGGCGTTTGCTCTTACACGTGCTGTCGTTGTTGTTGATGGTCTTGTTGCTTACACTATTGCTGTTGTTACTTGTGTTGTAGCTGCTGCTCTTGTTGTATCAGTTGTTGCTGTAGCTACTGCAGTTAAGGAGTGCTCTGTCGCTTGAGTTGTATGCACGACGAACAGTCAGTATTTATGACCCGTCAGCATAAATCACATTAATTACTAGCAGACGACGACATTCATTAAATTCATTTGAATAAATTGAGCGCTCAACTCGAGCAAATAGTCTAAAATAGCAAGCAAAGTCACTGACTTGACGGCGCTTTCTATGGCCAAATGGCTGGCACACACACACACACCCACACTGATGCCACCAAAAACACCAAATCACTTGATGATGCTTGCCAAATATGGTTACGAGGATTTATTTTAAAATGTTGAATAAAATTCGAAAGGGTTCGCGCGTGTGTGTGTGTGTGTACTGAACCAATTTATTGAAGTCCTTTTTGCAAGTGGTGATATAAAAATAAAATTTGAGTACCGTTTGTCTATATGTGTGCACTTGGGTTTGGCTATAAGTGCCACATGTTGTTAGCAAAATATATTTTTATACTTGCTATATATATTTATTACAAAATTTATGCATTACTCGACGCTTGGTTGTTGAGTAATTCCAATTTTAGAATTTTTATTGCTGAAAGACTCGCAGAGTTCAATGAAACTTAGAGTGATTTCACTTTCGATAGAATTACGGTTTGCTATAATGGAAAGTTACTAAGTTAGATGATGTTATATAACTGACTTCAATCTAAAAGCTTTGGGAAGCCAGAAACGAGGATTACTTTTACTTGGATTTCTTCCCAAACAAGAATTATCTTGACTGAAAAATTGTATAAATATGCTCAAAGTTGTAACTTCCAACAAAAGTTAGTTAAGAATAATGTCCTAACACAAATATCCCAAGGTATCAGCCCCTAAACATAGAATTTTGATAGCAAGGTCTTTTACGCAAAGATCGTATAACTCTTGGAAAACACTAATAGGGGAGGTAGACATGTTCCCTCCGGAAAGTATTTCTCGTTTCTTAATAATATGATCGAACTGAGGTTTTTTTACCATTTTCAAGGTAATTTCATAATACTACTCTCATATAAAAACACATTTCTCTTGATAAAAACCTCGAGAGCTTGCTGCATAATCGCTTCTAGGTGACTGCATACTTTTGACGGTCCAACTCTTGTTAACGCAAGATTTGTTCAAAAAGTATCGTGGATTTGTATTTCTTAAGAAAGTGTTTAGTATGGATGAAAATCTATTTTGTCCCTTTCAAAGCAATCAGCCACAGATCCTCAAAGCTTATAAAATAAAGATTTTTTTGATCCCGTATGGCTTCTCCTTCGGTGCAGTTTTTATCCCCTCAGTCATAGCGTAGCATCGTCCTTTCATAAGCATCTTTGTCTTGGGAACCAAAAAATTTCAGGTCTGGGGAATTCTCTGGCTGTGGCACGATATTATTCGCGCACAAACAATGATGAGTGAGCAAGGGCGTTGTCATCATCAAAAATGACCTAAGCGTTCAGAATGGCCGAACATATCAGCATAAACTAAGGATATGAGTACCAAAATAACGAAATACAATAATCGAAAATCGAATAACAATTCTTGATACTTTTTAAGATCTCGTTAAGGTCTGAACCAAGAGTTTAGTCTTAGGCAAGCAGCTGATAGTAAATAATTATCTGTCAACTTTACCATATACATAGCAAAATCTTCTTGACCTTTAGTCCGATGGTTTGATTGTTTTTGTAGCTGCAGAATTCTGCCTATATGACAGTCTTTGACCGGATACAAAACTCGGGTCCGTTACGGTTCTGTAGACCCGACTGTGTGTGTACGAAACGGATCCGACTATCGTGGGTAGTTTGGTCACCATTTGCGCGGGCTTACCGCGTTTTGAACACAAATATAAAAGTGAAAAATCTGCGGTCCTATACCCTTAGCTATATTTAACGGTAGCGTAATATAATGTTTCATAAAATAGCACAACTAAGCATAACTGTTCTAAACTAAACCAATTTCCAATTTTTCGCAAAAGTTTAAAAAGCCGGTCACGATAAGATAACTGAGGAGCCAACAAACAACAGCTTTAGACCGCGTCAAATTGAAATGAACAACAATAAACAATTTCTGTGACTCTCAGAAACTGTATGCGAAAAAAATAACAGATGGGCTGAAAAATTCCACAGTTCAATAAGCGTTATGTATAACGTCACCTAAAACGCAAAATAACGTAACATTACTTTTCATAAGTGTACAGATGAAGGAAAAATTATATAATAGAAACCACTAATATTGGGAAAAATTTCAGTTTTGGTTATAAAATGGTTATATATGGGTTATATATTGGTTATATATTAGTTATTTATTGGTTATATTTGTCAGCAGAAGCCGAAAATTTTATACTAATATGATGCAGTGAATCATAAGCAATAAAAAACTCACTTTAGATGTTTTTGCTGATACGTTGTTTTTCATTTTAGGTGACGATATGTACTTTCGGCTAATGCCCAATGTGTATGAGCTATGTACATATTTATACTTCAAATTCGATTTATTGACAAGCAAAAGGTAGAAATGCTCTTGAAAAAGAGAAAACATATACAATATAAGATATACAAAAGCCTTATATTATTGATTTCGATATTAAGTGATGTTTTTTAAACAGCTTATAAAGTACTTTTATATATACTTAAGAGAATAAAGAAAGAACAAACAAGAAGATTAAGTCTCAGTTACGAAACTAAATGAATTTTAAATGCGTGAACATCATAGACCAAAATCAAACTCCTTTAAACATGAGATGTGAGTATAAAAATCACATAGAAAATGTAAAAGTTGAAGCACATACTCGAAACTAACGTTACTTATCTATAGCCAAAAAGCAAAAAGAAATATCGTATGCTCATTATGAGAATATTTCAAAAACGCAGCTGCTCACTTGTACACAGATTATGGGATTCCCTTGAATCATTTTGACATTAGCAATGCAGCATATCAAGTATCGACCTACTTGACATAACGACAGCAGCAACGTGCCCAAAAAAAGAATGGCTTATGCGAAGTAGCACAGGTGAATGCCAAACACGACGTGCCGAATAGAGAAGTATTTGAATGTGCCAAACACGCCGAGTTGAGTCGAATATCGAGGCAAACAAGGCAATGCGAATCGACGCATATAATATTGGGTTACAATTGGCGCATAAATCAAACAGCATGAGCAGCCAAGCAGCGTCGATCTGAGCCATAACTACGCCGGGCATGTCAGTACATCCACAGAGCTCTATATATTTTGCATTTGTCTAAGCGCACATATTTTTAGTTTGGCACAGCACAGCGCTTGGAATGGCTTGGAAGGCGCGTTCGCATCAGCGCTGACACAAACAGCATCGCGTTGTCACAGTGCGCTGTCGGCTCACGCAAGTGAATGGAAAATTACAGTTTAATGCGAAAATCTGGAATTTTTCCACCAAAAATGTTGACACGAGCGAATGGAGGCAGATCGTACAAATGGCTGAGAGTAGAAATGTTGAAGTGAATTCGAAAAAGAAAGCGTTTGCAATCTTCCGACTGTCACCAAAAGCAACGAATGTGGTAAAAGAGAGTCGTATATGTATAATATTACATAAAAGTATGTATGTAACTCTATGTGTTTGCAAGTAAGCACATGATTATCGAATATCATCAATAATCTTCAAAATGTAACTCGAGCGTGACAAACAGCATGGCAAGCAGTCGGACTGAACAGCATGTTGATAGTCAGAGAGAGAGATAAACAGTTATTCTCCACAAGCTGGCAAGCGGCAACTAACTACGGACGAGCCGTCGATTGCTGCGTACGGTGACGAGAAATAGGCAATCAGGCTGTCAAAAATGGGAGCGTCGTTAGAGCACTGTTGTCAGGCCAACGCCTACAAAAACAAAGAGCACATCCAATCAGCTAGAACAACTTTAACGAAATGGGAATTTAATTTTAGCTTAGCAGACGAACAACTCAAGCGACAAAAGTAATGCAGGCATTGATGGATGTGGATTAGGGTGGTGCTTAGTGAAACATATGAATGATTTATTATTTAAAAAATTTTGTTCTCAGCAGATTAAACTTTTCATAACAGTATCCTTTATCTAAAATTATCGTCATAGTAGCTCAGCACAGAAATATATTAATTTTTTAAGGACCACCCTACTAATAAATTTTTTAAATCTTTAATTTTAATGATTTTAAAATTCATTATGTGGAATTTTTCCATGTTTTCGTTGGTAAGAATCTCTTTTTGGCGTCTACAGCGTGCAGTGTCTTCAATCCACCTCACCTAAACTTAGCATATCAATCAATCCTCCTTTATGAAAGACTTTTCTGGGGCAGTGTTCGGAAACTCCTCATCAAGCCAAGTGTTTGCCTCAACTGTGTTTTTTCTCTACAAAATGTTCTGAATAAATTCCTTTTGGTCCATTTATTCATATTAACCGAAGGTATTTCACCTCAAAATGATGTAGAGTAGTCGAAAAAGTCGTTTCATATTTCTAATCAAACTTCAACCCTTTTATATTTATAATGAACTAAATATGCACTATTTTAGTCGATTACTTTTTGCAATTTTTTCAATAGAAAAATTATTCCATCAGTGTAAAACTTTCCTGGTTTCTCGGCGAGGTAATTTTCACAGGCTTCTCTGGAAGCCAACTTTACTCCATTAAGGAAGTTCTGCATTGACCGAAACAAATGATAGTCCGATGGTGCGAGGTTAGGGCTAAATGATGGATGCATCAAAACTTTCTAGCCAAGCTCTCCCAGTTTTTGCCGAGTTTTCAAAGATGTGTGTGGTCTAGCGTTGTCCTGATGTCTGACGAAGCTCTTTCTGTTGATCAGTTCTGGGCGTTTTTTCCATTGCTTGCTTCAGAGTCATCAGTTGTTTACAGTAAAATGTAGAATCAATAGTTCGACTAGGCTTGAGCACCTCATAGTGGATGAATCCTTCCCAACCTGCCAAACACTCAGCATAACCCAAACATGGAGCTTCTTTTGGTAGCCAGCCTTTTTTAAACAGTTCAAAACCATTTAGTGAATAATGTTAAGCTCATTAGCGATGTCATTTCTCCTTATGTGACGATCCTGATCAAACTTTTTATTTGCAAAAGGTCTTATAGCTTTGGTGGAACCGAAGTTAAGCTTTCGTTTTTTCTTTCTGTTGTAAACAAAACGTGTCCTTCTGCAGACAAGTGATGTTAATTATTTGCCATATACCATATACTATATATGAACTTGAAATTCTCAACTAATTTTAAATTCACCGAAAGTATTTAATAATGAAAATATTCATGTTTCCTCAAGTACTTGAAAGTCATGCGCCGCTTTGGAAAAAAATGCCGAAATTGAAATGCCAATCAAATGGTGTTTGCGCAAACATTAACGTCTGTCTGCGTGCGCGATAACTTGGTGAGCAACAACACAATACCGCTAAGTGAGGATGTGTGTAGGCAAATGCATTCATACACATATATATACAAAGGTCTGTACATGCATATAAATATGTATGTATGCATGTCTGACTTAAGTACATTTTTGATTTATGAGACAAAAATTGTTGTCAAAGCGAGCGCCTAAAAAAATCGCCAAACCCACAAAGCAGTGCCACAGTATAACCAGCAAGAAGCCACAAAAAAAAACAAACTAAGCTCACATACCTCATTCCCACATACATTATATGCACGAGTATAATATGTAACCAGTGCCAATCAACTTGCCACACTGCCATCCCCACAAAATGCAGAAATATCTTTGTTGGCCGCCCATATTTTTCACATTTTTCATGCTTTTCACCGCCTTCATCACTCAAACCCGCATTAGCCTATTTAGCAGGCTGTCAGCTGGCAGTTGTATCTCGCATCAGCAAAAACCACCAACAACTCAACAGCAAGCAGCTCAGTTGCCGCTGTGAACTTATCAAAATTGTGTGTTGACCTGCGCGGGGACACTCTTTGGTGGCCACCGTAAGTAGCTACATAAGTAACAGATATTTGCTTTGGCTTTTGTAATCCCACTTTTGCAGCTGAGGTGGTCACCCGCAGTCGCCTGTAGTCTACTAACTATTTGCATGTAATTCTAGGCTACTCATTTTGGGGTTTTCCAGTTGCCTGATTGACACTAAGCGACTTAGCCTAAATACTTGTTTGCTTAGTGTGTTTGGCGAGTGTTTGACTGGGCCTTCAGGCAAATAAATGAGACGTTTTCTTTCTCGTGGCAATACTCAGTGTCCACGCTGTGATCATTAATCATCGGTGCATAATGATTGTTCGCATTTCATACTACTTTTTCGCACTAACATAATTAAGTTCATAATTAGGTCTTGGCGGAGTGTCTTTTTGCTGTATTTACATATATTTCTAAAACTGTTACATTTGCTTTGGGGGATTAGTTAAGAGGATATATTCACTAGCAAAACAAAAAAACACAGACTTTTTTGTGATTTTTTTGTTCACGATACATTTTATTACAACTATAAGTACATTTATAGAATTTAAAATCTTTTCATACTCGAAAAAAACTAAAAAAGTTCCTGGTGGTATAGAAAACAAAACCAACTGCTTTGGACTATATACCAGACCTTTTTTCTCACACTCCGTGGGTGTCTCATAAATATATTATTATGAAAAGCATTGTTGCTATTAAAATTCGAATACCTTATCATCCAGAGCGGCGAAGAATCACGAAAGTTTCCAAGCTTTCGACTTTTTGTACGCAGTTGATTCGAACCAAGAAATATTCTTCATCATCTTCCGTCATAGCTACTGACAAAACAATTTACGAACAGTTCAGATGTAAGTCACAAATCATGATACTTTTGTTTTGGAACGAGAGGTGTTCAAAAAATATCGAGAGTTTCTGTTTTTTGAAAATCATATTTATTCATTCATCGACAGTATTGTTGTGGCCTTGAAAATAGTCTCCTTTTAATATTAAAAACTTGGGCCAGCACTAACACCAACCGTCTAAGCACTACTCAAACTCGATTTTTGTGATAGCTTTTAGCTCTTTCAGCGTTTGTCAGCTATCTTGTAAACCGAAGGCCCGCATCATATAAAACTGCACTGTATATATATATATATGTGTAAGGAAATATTGATAAACTAAATATATAATATATATGTAACTTGAAAGTCCACACTATAGAATTCACTACTACATATATTCAAACTCAATCAAATCTAATGTTAGTTACTAACTTGTCAACAGTGTGTCTCAGCGCATTTGCGTTTAAACCCGACTTCTACTCTCTGCCAGACGCTGCAAGCCAAAGCCTCCCCAACCACTCAATTACAGAACGAGAGCGGAGAGTGGAAAACCAGCTACACCCCATCCCGCAGAGTGTGTGAGCGTAGTGTAAATGCAAGTGGAAAATATCCAACACTTTGTTAAAATGTCAAATGAAACACGCCATTAATCATGGTCACACTTACGCTTAATGTCAGTGGCAACGTCAAGCAACAATGCTGGCGCTAAAATGCTTGCCAGAGAAGTGTGGCACAGCACAGCAGATTTCCCCCAGTGAAAATAGTAAAAGTTTGAATCCAGCGCCGAGAAGTATCAATGCTACAGTCACACTCTTGATTATTGCATTACTTTATTATTGTAGCGTAAAATGTCGAATAACTGCTGGAGTGCATAAAGCAGTGGTGTATTGGGGAATAAATAAGTTGCAACTGCAAAGGCAGTATGAGCGTGTGCAACTCATGATATGACATGTCTTATGCCGTTGCTTTTTGCTACCACACTGCCTTACTTTTGCTGGCTGCTGACTTGCAGCATCCCTACTGTAACTAACGCTTGCTTGTACTGTGGCAACTTTGCACTCAACCGCCAGCTGTGTCATTTACCATGGCAACTCGCATTGCCTGCATCTTATCTATGCATGTACAATCAATCATTGCTGTCTCTTGCTACACTTGCGTATGTAGGCATTGCCATTGCGTGCGGAGGAGAAGTATTGTTTTAGTTATTTCGCAAATTTCAGACGCTTAGCACTAAGTAGCGAGAAGTATTGTTTGTTTGTTTAATTTATTTGCGCTTCAATGCCACCTTCAAGCCGATTTATTTGAACGGGTGGCTAATGAAGTTGGTTGAAATGGATCTTGCGATGACTTTCGCTTTGTCGTATTTGTCATTCGTAATTAAAATTGAGACAAACATGCGACTAAATGTTAGGAAAAGCATTTCAGTTGGAGACATACTTAGTTCACGTGGCTAAGATCGATTTGGCGAAGGCAAGAAAATGCCGGGTTTAGTGTATAAGAGCATATATTTTTAGTTAAGGGGTTATATTCATTTCCAAATTAGAAAAACAAGTTTTTTGTGATTTTTTTTAATTTAATAAATATTGTGTATAAAAAATGTGTATTTAAAAAATTTTATGTAATCGGCGCATAATTTTAAAAAAAATTTGGATACCCTTTTTCCCGAAAAACGTTCTCTAAGTGAAAGGAGTCCGCCGGTGACGAAATTTTTTCTGCTTAGAAACCACTTTCACATTCAGAAACCAAAAAAAAATATTACGAAGGTTGCCTTTTATGTTTCGCGATTTGGCAACCCTAGTATTGCATTCTGGCAACTCACGTCTATTTCGTAAAGTTTCACGTATTTGGTATTACAGATACTCAGATCGTTTTGATACATCAGCGCTTTTTTTCTCTGTACAGTAACTTAAAATATTCATTTTGGCCAAAAATTCGGATTAAATCGCAAATATTTTTATTTTTTACAACTTTCGACGTGGTTCAATTTAGCAACAGGACACCGATAAAGACTGGTAATGATCGAATGACTAAGAAAAATTTTGGTATTTGACAAAACGAAGTCTTCACAAAAAATTCGGTTAAAAAAATGTATACTTCAAGTGACTTAAAAATCGACATTATCGTTAGAAATAGTATTACTTCATTCATTCCGTTATTGATTGAAAAAAAAAATTAGGAAAGTCTTCATTCCATTAATTGGTGCCAAAATAGACGAAATTATTTGCGGTTTCGAAGTTATGACTGTCAATAGTGACATGCGAGCCTCGTCGCAAATGCGATGCTTGTTTGTTTAATGGCAGGAAATATTTCATCTTGCCCTCCTTTACTACCAGACTTATTTGCTTCCCATCCTTATCCATTCCAGAGAAAGCATTTTGCCTTCTCGACTCAGCTCTGCAGCTCGAACTACAAGTATTTTCTCAAGCTGTAGATTGAAAAAGTCACACGATAGGGAGTCGCTTTGTCTAAAACCTCGTTTGGCATCGAACGGCTCGGAGAAATCTCAAATCCAGCGCACAACCCTGGGGAGGTAAACTTCGCCTTCAAATGAATTTTTTGGCTATCCAGAGACCGGAGTTGTTTGGTCCATATGTAAAAGAATAGTTTCTGGTCACATCGAAGTTAATGGCTCACAGAGAACTTTCCTCACTTTTTCATAAAACTTGGGAATCAAGTGTTTGTCTGACAGCAGAACTTCTTATATTCAAACTTGCTCTACTATAATCTTCACAAATTTTTATTTTTTAACACAATAGAGCACCCTTTATTCTGATTTCCATTTGGCACCAATAATACTGTTGAAATTATCCTTCCTCAAAACTAACAAACATCCAACCACAAAAAATTTCCTGGTTCCAATTCACCTTTTCATGAAATGCTATAACCACTATCTTAACAACTACAAAAATAAATTCAATATAACCGTAATAGCAGCTTGTAAGCAAAATTCAAATGTGCAACCATTACGGCAATGCTATATGTTGGCACCCTAAATGACTGCGCTTACAACTCAACGAAATTTCAATCATTTCTCAGCGAGTATATCTAAACCCTCAACACCTTAATTTCGCAACGAGCGCCTGGGTAAAAGTTCAAGGTCACACAGCCAGCGCGCTGCCAATGCCAAAAACTGTGTACGAAATACAACAATATACAACAAAGCTAGTGGCGAAAGCATGTAACTGTTCCGAAAACGAAATGAGATCTCGTACGAGCGCAATAAGAAGAATGACAAGTCTGCGGAGGCGCGTGTTCAAATGCTCCCACTGGCGCTGGCATTGCAACGCTGCTGCGCGCACACAATGCCAGGCGTGTAAGCATGTAAGGACACTGCGTGGGAAGTGCTCATGCATATCCCATTTCTGTCGGAGGGGGATGATATTTTCGACTGCAACTGCAACTACGCCAATAATGAGCTGTTTATGTATTTCTCAATTTTTTTTTTTTTTTTCTCTTTTTTTTGTTTTGTTTTTCACCTTTTTTTGTTTTTAATTTTTTTTTTTGTTTTTAATTTTTTTTTGTTTTTCATTTTTTTTTTGTTCTGTGATGGGTGATGGATTTCCGCAGAAAGTGCTGACTATTTGTCTGAACGCGGCAATGAAGTTTCGCAGCAAGTGTGCTTAGTTTGAATGTATTTCTTATATTTTTGCAATTTTCGGGCCAAATAAGTTTAGGGGAGTGGCGGTGTGAAGAAAACTTGGTATGCTGGCCTTAACAACAGAGATTAATCATGAATCATGTAAGATTCTTTATTCATATCTACTTGTCTTCTAACTTTTATTGGATTTATTACATCAGAAATTATAAATTTGATTTTGTATTGGAAATTCGAGGTATAATTTTGGTTGAATCAAGCTAACGAGATTTTTCAAAAGACTGATCTAAACATTTTGTTGATTGTACCGTTGCTTTGGTCAATAATTTTTGCCGAACTTCGTGCAAATATCTTCGCAAATGAAAAAAATCCTTAGAAGAATCTCAGTTTGATCGGTTTGCTTTTATGGTAGATACTATATATGCATGCCGTATTGTTCCGATCTGAACAATTTCATCGGAGACTACATCACTGCCTTAAGCAATAATCCATGCTAAGTTGTTGTTAACTTAGCTAAATGTAAGCAAAGGTTGTGGACTTGGCTAAATGTAAACAAAAAGGTAACCTCATAAAGTGTAAACAAAAGGGTCACTGACCTCGAAAAAATGTAAACAAAAAGGTCATTGAACCCACCAAATGTTAACAAAAGGGTCAATTATCTCAAATCTGAACAAAGACTTTATACTTTGACAACTTTCAGGAAGAAAGACCAGGGAAATACCATAAGGTGTAATACGTAAACCAAATCACTGAAATATTCGGTCTATAAAAGTATAAGAATTCGGGTAGTATCGACGCTGTTTTATATATTAGGTTGTCAAATATCTCCCTTCCGCCTTTTTGTCGTTTGAAGTTCGCGGCTATGTATAAAATACTACAGAGCTCGACGCTATGCATGATTAGTTTAGATATTGCGTTCAACAGTTACAGATGTGTAAACATGGTGCCCGGTGAATCGCTCTAAACAGTGGTCAAGCCGAGATTGACGGCCAGGAAGGTTTTGCTGTGTGTTTGGTGGGATTGAAACAGAATCATCCACTATGAGCTGCTCCCATATGGCTAGAGGCTTAATTCTACCATCTACTGAGAACAACTGGACCGCTTGAAGCAGGCGATCGACCAGAAGCGTCCAGAATTGGCTAGTATGAAGGATGTAGTGTTCTACCAGGGCAACGCCAGACCACACACTTCGTTGATGGCTCGTCAGTAGTTACCGGAGCTCGGATGGGAGGTTTTATCGCATCCACCATATAACCCGGACATAGCGCCAAGTGATTACCACGTGTCCATGGCGAACGCTCTTGTTGGTGTAAAGTTGAACTCAAAAAAGAGGCTTGTGAAAAATGGCGGCCCGAGTTCTTCCCAAATGAGGAGAGAGGCTTCTACGAGGGGGGTATTATGAGGTTTCCGTCTAGTTGAAAACAGATTATCGGACGAAACGGCGCATATTTAAACTAAATCCGATCACTGTAATACTTTTTAAAAAGCGGAAGGGACCTTATATTAACTATTATCATGCCATACTAATGAATTGTTTCGTGGTTTTCATTAAGGTATCTCACATACCTTGACTATTAATATAGAGTAAATTCAGCCGGATGTTCGAAAACTGACGATTTTTCGGTTATTTGTCAAATATAAATACGGATCCATGCCGGTCTTGGATGAGAAACTTCCTCCTGATGGATACAGCTGAACCTGGAAGTTGATACGGCCCTCTTCGAAGATGAAGATTTTGGAAAAAGTTTTGAAAACATAATGAAAAATGTTTGCTTTTAAATGCCTTTACAAAGTACTAATAGGAACGAAGCAGTAATAAAAGACAACATTCACAGTAATGTCTGATAAGACTTGAGTGCATCAATTCAAATATGCAAATGACACTAAACGTTTGCCATAAACTACTTAAATGAAGCCGAGCAAAAATCTAAACACGAAAAGCAATAACAATGTGCGTGACTGCTAAGCAAAGCAAGAAAAGCTAAAAAGAAAAAAAAAACGAAGAAATATACGAAACAAGCAAATTATTAACTAGAACAGTGCCATAAGAGATAGCTTTGCACAATTTTTGAAAACAATAAACGATTCTTGCTTTTCGTCGTACATTTTTTCCTTTCGCACGACATTCAGCTGTATGCGTGCAGATTTCGTATGCGTTCCAACAGTCAGTATTTCAGATCGCTTAAGAGGCCCTGCCACAGCTTGATGATAATCTACCTATGCCCATTATCATATGACACTTCTGACAAACACGAAAACTGTAACACCTCCACACCGTCACATGCACACGATTCCGCTGTCTAGCGGCACTTAAGAGCTACCGCCACGTCCACCATATTGCCAGTGGTAGCGAATCATTATGCGGCTACGAATAGGCGACGCCACACTTGGCAAGCCATCGTCACGTCGACGGCAATCGCCACCATCAGCCGCACGATTAGTCGTCATAAACAGCATTACGGCTGCGCAGATTGTGAAGACACAAAGCAAAGTGAACAATGAGGCATTAGGCGATAGACGGTAGACGCCGGCCGCAGCAGCTGCTCACTCAACTTAGCGGTAATCTCGCTGTGGCTTTAGCGATAATGCACGCACACACCTACATATATATACATACTTACATACAGAGGCGTAAATGTGCGCATCGTTATTGCAAATTGAAGCGAACTTTAAACTATGAGGCTGGCTTAATTTGCGGTCGCTCAAGCAAGTGATTAACATAATTGAATTGCCTATATGCAAGCCACTCCGCTTATGCGCACAATAGAGATGCCTTTCGACTCGCAAAAGATGAGGTCAAAAAAAATATCGGTTTCTAAGCGCCCTTTGTAGTATGATGACCGCTCAGCAGTATAGCAGTATGCTATATTCTCTTAGATTTAGATACCGGATCGCTGGATTGAATGCAGTAAATATAATGCAGAGCTCGCCACGTTGGGTGATGACCCTCTCTTTATTATGTACAGAGTTTGATTGAAGTCCGCGATTTTCATCACTTGGCAATCGTACATGAGTATGATTCTAAGCTTATTCATATTCACACTATTTCGTACTATTGCTTAATCTAAGGGTATATTGAATTTGCCATGAAGTTGGTAACCCCTAGAAAGAAACGTTGTGTAAAGTATATATAAACGGGGTTTTTGTAGGTCTGTCGCTTTTAATGAGACAATACTTTCTTCGGGATGGTATATTTTGAGAGATATCATTTGTTTTGTGCTCAGGAAAGAACTTGGTTTACGGCTACAAAATTCAGCCAGAACGACCATCACGCGTTCAGTGAATGGGTCCAAAACGAGTTCGTCATCAATCCTAATTTCACAAGAATACATTTTTCAGCGATGAAGCTCACTTTCGGCTTTTAGGTACGCTAATAATCCGATTAATTAGCGCTGCAGCTGAAAAGTATGAAGAAGCTATAAAGCAGTAGACGTAGTCAGAAAAAGACGACGATATGGGTTTCGGTCCCTTCGACTCAACACTCAAGGACAGAGGAAATCGTTGAGCCATATTTCATTAGTTAATATTAAGCTTCAAATAGTCATAATATCACAGTCCATAAGAAACGCTATACAGCCATGATTAATGACTCTTTCGTGCCTGCACCAGAGGATGCTGATATGAACAACGTTTGGTTCTAAAAAGTTGACGCAACATGGCATACAGCCAACGCGACAATCAATATATTGAAGACAACTTTTTCTGGTCAATTATCTCGCGTGGTGGGCGTATATCGAGTACTCCAAGGTCTCGCGATTTATATTCATAATAAAGCCAAATGTCTGACCAATAACCCAAATTTTTCTTGTTGATTAAGCCATTCAGCCGGAAATGAGCCTCATCGCTAAAGATGATTTTTCAATGAAAATCCGGATCAATTACAGGTTGTTGCTGAACCCAATTCATGAACATATGACGATTCTGGTGCTTAAACGGCTTCAGTTCTTGCGTCAATTTGATCTTGAAAGGATGTAGGCCAAGATCTTTTTGCAAAATACGCCACAACGACGTCACAGAGATGTCTAACGCTTGTGAACGACGTGTGAGACACTGATTTGGATCTTCCTCATTTGATGCACTAACGGCAGCAATATTCTCAACTTCTTTGTCTCACTGGCACGGAAGCATTTTGTACTGTGTTGTGGAGTTTTTTCGCTGGACGCTCAATTGTTGATCTGACAGAACGTTTATGACGACCATAAATTAACCGGAACGCTCTTAAAGCGCCATTGACTCCGTATTTCGGTAAAAAATTTTAATAATTTCGACTCATTGTTGAACCGTATATTTTTCCATGATGAAATAACACACCTTTCTGAGGAGAAATTTTGAAAGAGCGAGGAAAAATATGGCGTCGTTTGCTATCCATATATGGTATGTCTACTTTCGAAGCGTGTGCGAATTGCTAAGCCATCGAAGCGATTTAACTACGACAAGCTACTACGTCAGAAATCTTAATACGATATGTTTCTGAATCCTGTTGTCAACAATTTAGAAACTAGTTTTGTACCTAACCTAGTTATTGAGGAGCCTGATGTCAGGTATTTCTTTCAAACACCAACCACAAACCAAATCATAACTGGACATCTAGCTTGTGATTATTCATTGAATAAAAAAAGATTTTCGTCCATTTTAAATAGAAAATCTCCCTTCAATGTCTTCTAGAATGGAGTTTGCTGATATTTTTCAAGCTGAAACGAAATTTTTATTAAGAAAATAAACATTTTCGTTCAATTTCTAAAAATTGTTGAATTGAATAAGAGTGAATATGAGAGGCGCATGAAAAAATACATGAAAGAGTGAAGAATGATAATAAAGAACTGAGTTAATAAAAGCAATTAAAAAGAACACTCACATGTCTTTATTGAAGGTGGAAACGTAATACACAAAAAAAGTCTAAACAAACACAAATCTCTTGTTCATCTTAGCCATAAATGCCGCAGGCAGCACTAACGAATAAAAATGTAATTTAGTGTAAGTTTGTAGTTAAAAAACAAATGAAAACTACGAACTTTTGCTCCAAAACCTCTCTTTTAATAATGCCGGCATGTTTTCTTTACTTTTTTCGCCGCCGTACTCTGTTCAAGAGCAAGAAAAGCGCAAATTAAAAATTTCTGCACGTTTCCAGCAAGAAAAGTTTTTCATGTCCACAAACACACACACACACATGCCTTTAAGTTTGGCTGTATGAGCGCAGCAGTACGTCGCCTTCATATTTACATTTACACGCCCATTCATATACGCCCCAACACACACACACATTTACGCATGTATAGCACAAGGCTCCGACTCAATGTGACACATTCTGCGGTTATCGCCGCCTTGATATTTCCTTGATTGCTCTTGTTTGTAAATGCTTTTGTTGCGGAATCCGTCCTTATTATTACACTTTTGCAGATTTCCCATTCATTCTTATTTTCATTTGTGCCAACACACAAAAACGCGTCCACACACACACATTTACGTAGGCATATACAAATATCATTTGCCACTTGGCGTTGGCGTTGGCGTCATCATAGTTCATAATTCACTGCCAAACTGAACGTTTTGTCGGCCCCCCAAACCGGCTGCGCAACATTTCAATAGCTTATGGCAAGCGGTGAGTGTATACGGTATATGCGTATACTGTATATAAGTACATACACATATACATACATATATGTAAAAGTTGGCGTATGCTTGTTTTTATGTGCCCCGCCAGTTTGTCCTTATTCTTGCGCCGTGCCCGAGTACAACTCTGCATTCCAAGTACCATTTTCTTTTCTTATAAATAGCGGCATTCACACACACACACTCATAGAGCTATATCGAACAATATGCCCTCGAGCAACAAATGTCGAATTGTGTTTCTGTTCTATGTCATGCGCTATTTTTCTCAGCTTTCATCTTTCGCCTCGCATTTCATGGCATTAGTTATGCTCTTGCTCGCAAGTTTCAAGTTGCATTAGTAATCATTTTTAGTAAAATTTAAAGACAAATTCTTGAAATTTGTTAACGCAACTTTTCTGAGTTTCTGAGTTTATGTGTTGAACTTTGAGATATGCTCGAGTTTCTCACGAAAAGTTTGAGTCGGTTTTGATGTTCCAAGTTTTTAAGTTATATACAAGCATAAATATACAATATACCACTTTTGGTTTATAGCAAGTAAATTTGTTGTTATTGCTCAGTATTTTTTTGGTTATATTGTTTTATGCACTATATGTACTAAAAATAGATGTCAAGCTGAGTACATAAAAGTAAATTTCTAAATACAGAACTGCGCAGTCTGAAGTGTTGCCATTCTAAAAATAAATGCCGCAAAGCAGTCGAGTTTTATAAGAATCGTTAGTATTAGGTTCAAATTATGAAAAAGAGTGTTTCATGCAATACTTTCGGTTTAGAGATGATATTATTTTCGGAGGCAGTAAAGAAATTTATGGAGCTGACTTTGAAGTATAAGAATAATGATGATATTTGCGCAATACTGTGGCTGATTAATATACATTATCTCACATACTATCAATGATTTCTAAAAAGCATTATAACTTGTTAATAAGAGCAGATGCATTACTTGCATTTGACAAGGCATGCTTCTGTAATACTACGATTCTCTCAAAAAAGAAAATAAATAAATAAAAAAAATAACAGACTCTTAAATCAGACTATTTGAACAAATACCGCATAGCTAAGCTGAAAATTCACTGCATATTCTCTGTACAAAGTTAACCATGCTGACAGATCGATAACACTGCAGAAAATCTTTAGCAGGGCGCCAGGGAAACATTGGAGCATCTCTTGTGCACTTGCCCGCATTGGCAAGAATACGCTGTAGGCATCTGGAGTATTCTCCATGATACACTGAAAGAGGTACTGATAGTGAAGCGTCGATAGTGAGGCCGCAGAGTCTCTTAAAACTCGCGTCAAGTGCAATCATCCTAAACGATGATCACTCCTCTTGGACTTAGGAACTGAATTCCAACTGGCATGACAACGGACCAAAATTGGTCTATGCGTGGCTTATTGGCCTACCAGTTTAACCTAACCTTATCTGAATTCAAATGCAGTAGCTACTTATACTGGGCTTTTTTCTAAGTACCGTTTCGGTCATTTGTCATTGCCGCCATCTTCAAATGTTACACTTTCACTACCGTTTATCAGGCTGCAGAAGTGCTCTCTCCATAATTTTAGTATGCTCTGAACATCAGCCATTAGATCACCTCTTTAGGCCTTACAGGAGTATGGTCTTTTCTTGAAACCTTCCGTTAGTCGTCGCATCTTTCGTAGAATTTTTGGGCATTTTGGCCTCTTTTTTTTTCTTGTTGCATATTCGTCTCGCTTCAATTCTCGGTATCTATCCCGCCCCGACCGTGTTGTGATCATTCGAAACATAGCGAAGAGGCTGCCTGCTTTCTCTACACTGCGACACGACAGTACTCATCGTACCAGCTGTTCTTTCAACCTTTGGCACATGTGCATAGCTTCAAATGGATGTTACTTTGAAGGCGATAAAATGTTTCGTTTCATTTATGAATTCTTGATACTTTCTTGATATGGTGCATGTAAGAAGCTTGGAATGCTGTCCCACATTTCCCTTATACCGATGAGTTCTCTCAGAGAGCAGGAGTGCAAGCCAAGTAGCAAACCAAATAGCTGTTGGTTCTGACTGTAGCCTCTTGTCGTCTAACCTTCCCTGTGTTTATGAACGAGCTGAGCTTTGAAAGAGGCTGGTGCGTATCTTCGCGACAACAAGATGGTAATCCGAGTCAATGTTGTGCCATCGAAGCATACGCACACCAAGCACACTTTATTACAATATGATCTTTATGGATTTTAAGCGGCATCTATCCAATTAAGGGACCGGACCTTCTAGCTGCATGCCCTTAATCTCTAATAGTCATTATTTTGTTTGCTGTGGTCATCAAAAGTGGGGTCTTTCATGCGAGACGGTTATTTCTTTTTGAATGGATTCATTGGTTTTTACGTGGCGGTGCCCTAACCCAGTGCACAACCTCGAGAGGCGAGTAGTGTAAAGTTTTCTACACATTTATGTAGCGATTCGCTTGTTTCAAGACAGACGTCCGAGCGCAGGAGAACCTCTGCGATTAGAATTCAGCTGTCAAACTAAAAATTTTAAGAAAATCCTATACGTGATGCGCCATATTTACCTGTTTTAAATCAATATTCCTTAGAAACGAACATTTTTCTTTTTGTATCCCCACATATACAAAAAATGGCTGGTATTTAACATAAACAGGTTTTTTTTCTCCATCATCACTTAATATGAAAGCATTATCCATTAAATGGAAATTATAAATGTCAACAGACCGTAATGAAATATGTGGTCAATTGAAACCTGATTAACCAAAAGCCATTGCCACAAATTTACTGTGGCAGCAAATAACTTGCCGCTGCGTTTAAAACTTATGCACTAACGGCACATACATCAAATGCAGTGCTCAGGCATACACACACGCCCACACTGGCATATGCATGTATGCATGTGCGTGTGCTTATGTGTTTGTGCGATATTTATTTATTCATGCACGCCATTAATTTGTGAGCATTTATTTTTACTGCCAACATAAATCGTCATAAATTAACGCATTAGTTTTCGGACGGCTGGCTGAGCTGCCACAGCATATTATCGCATGCCACACACACGCACACACATGCATGCAAATGCATATTGCAGACGGCTGCAGGCGGCCAGTAGACGCAACAACCCGCATAACAACCTTACAGGTGCTGAGTTGGCGGCTTGCGGCCAGCACCTAACTGCTGCCCGTCCGCCCGCCTGGCACTCGCATGGCAATAATTTTGCCGGATTTATATCGCTTAATGCACGCATTGTTTGCAAAAATATTCGATAAATTTAATTATAAGCAATCCTCAGCGCTTACGCATTTAAATGGCAGCACGTGCATGTGTCCATGTGGTGTGTGTGTGAGTGCGGGTGTGCAATTGCGGCGCATTGTTAATGCCCCACCATTGGCTAGATTATATTACCTGTAAATAATTGCCACTCATTGCCGCCACGTCAAATTGCATTTTTGCTTGCATTTGTATTTGGAAATTAATGCGACGACACAGCGAAATGCGAAATGCGGGTATTCACGCGTCACATTTATCGGTTGCATCGAAATACAGTTATTCTTAATGCCTTTGTTTTCGCTGGTATTCCGTGCACAATAATATCGTATTTGTTGTAATACGTATAATATGCTCGTGTTATATATATACTTTAATGCGATCGTTTTACAAATGGTAAACAAAAATTGCCATAATATTTTAATACATTATCGAAATGAACACGCGATGATGCAAAAAGCAAATACAATTAAATATTGTACAAAAGCAAATATTGCGGAATATATTCACGCGTTTGATAATGAATAAAGTGTTGGCAATTTTTAATTATTTTTATTAAATAAAAAATAGTTAATTTTACCTAATTTAATTTTATTTTTATATTTTAATATACTTTGTGTTAGATGAGTATACTTTATTTGATTTTATTATTTTAATGCATTATTTGATTTAATTTTATTTCATTTTATTTTTAATTTTTGGCTATTCCATTTAAACTTTTTGTATTTTAATTAATGAAGGGATTATTTGCAGTTAACAGCCCGAAAAACTGAATTTTCCAGAATTTTTTCTGAGAAAACTTTTAAATTGATTGATCCGAAAATTTGTGCACATATTATGGAATATTTTAATAGTGTTCTAGGGCTTAGCGTTAGTAAAAATATTTATTTGGAAAGGAACTACAGCTGATTTCTGGCAGCTCCTCTCAGAAAAGGCGCTTTGCGGTGACACTATATCTCTGAAATTAAAAAATCAGATAACGCTTTTATTATTTTCCTATAATTTTTATTGCTATTAATATATTTAATTTAATTTAATTTAATTTAATTTAATTTTATTTTATTTAATTTAATTTTATTTTATTTTATTTTATTTTATTTTATTTATTTTATATTATTTTATTTTATTTTGTTTACTCAATGCTCAAGGCTTCCCACAGAAAAAATAGGGCAGCATTTCAAGCAGCGAAAAATAAGCTTAAACATACCATCAACGCAAGTTGGATGCAACATATGTGAGAAATTCCTGGGGACCCCGGTATAAAATAGTTATGAAGAAACTCGAAGCTCAAACTAAAACTTAAACGCTGTCAAAATGGATGGCTTTGCAAACACACTCTTTCTACTTCCCATGTATCACACACGAATAAAGAGTCAGCAAAACAGAACAGGCTTTCAGACTTTCGGAGAAATCCCCCAGTTCACACTTTAGGAACTGCAACTGCCCGCTGACAAGCTCAAAACTAACAAATCGCCCGGCCCAAACGGGATGACAGCAGAAATAGTTGAAACAATCGCCGTAGAACGACCCGCAGTACCCCTAATTATGTATAGCGCCTGCCTCGAAGCTGGCATATTTGCTGAGATTTGGTAGACGTGTCCTAAAAAGCGAGGGAAATGGAGATGCCAGCTTGCCATCAGCATACCGCCCACAATGCATGCTGACACAGCGGGTAAGCATTATGAAAGGCTACTTAAATCAAAACTGTAAGCGACTATCAATGAAGCTGGCGGCTTCTTCCCAGGTTTTAGTATCAGCAGGTTAAGTCCAGGAGACATCCGAAATATCATCGAAAGTCTAGTCGTACAGCGTAGATTCCACAAATACAAGCGAAAAGTTCTGTTGGCGGCTTTAGACGTTCGAAACGCCTTCAACTGCGCGAGATAGGTAGACATAATCGACTGTTTAAACAAAAATTTAGAACCCTTGACTAACTCAGTGCTATGAAGCGGAACTATTTTAGTAACAGAAAACGGGCGAGACATAGCGGAAAAGCCCAAAGAAATCTAAATCAGGTCATGATATGGACACAAACATGGCTTGACTCACACAACCTCCAGCTCGCTACAGAAAACACAGAGCTACATCTGCTGATGAATAAGCTGATATACGTAACGTATAAACATGCAAACGATTAATGTTATTCTAAGGACACAAAAAGCACTGAATTACCTAGGGGGAGCGAAACAAATTGGGGCATTATCCAGAATTACGCAGCAATTTCGAAAAAAGCGGGACTAGGGCGTAGGCACACATATGCCTCATTTACAATGAGAAAAATGGAACGCCAGTGTGGCCGACGGTTTTTTAAAAGGGGTTTTGGTGACGTCCAAGTGAATATGTTGATGTGCTGAGAGTTCTGATGATGCGGACGGCATTTGCCACAACCTCACCCTCAAATAAAATTACTTGAATATTTTTTACACTTTTTCTTTATATTTTACTTTATTTTTTACTTTATATCTTACTTTATATTGTATTTTATATATATTTCTACTTTTAATTTTTTCATTTTTCTACAAAATTTTCTATTCTTTCTTTACGAAAAATTTGCAAAATTCTCAAAAAAACTCGTGACATCAGAATTAGGCCTAAAAACGGAGAGTTATGATTTGGTAAATCATATTTTATTAAAAAAAGAATTTGGTAAATAGATACTGAATTATATTAAATCATATTTAAGATCTTCTACCAATTGCATTTCATGTACCATAGAACAGAAAAATAAGTCGGTAATTGCAAAAATAAGAATTTTCAAAAATAATATGAAAGTTGCTCATACGTCACGTCGAACAGCGGGTGTAGTGCAGTAAATGTCAACGACTAGCACTTGACACTCACAAGTTATGCAGCCAAACCGTTAACTATACAGCTTATCAAGCAGCCGACCAGTGAAGTTAACAACAGCAACAACAACAAAAACAATGGTGTCAATCTGTTTGCGGTCAACGCGAAAATGTGCCGTGTGACGGCCAGCCGGCTTTCTTTTGGACTTTCGCGCACGTTTGTAATTAAATTATATAAGCATCGGCGTATTCGAAGTGGCACAACTGGTTGAAAATATATGTGAAATGTTGTTAAACACTCTTTTGTTCGTTTTCATGTATATGTGTGTTGCTGAATTGTGGCTGCAAACAGAATTTTAAATATGGAAAGTAGGTTATTTGTTTTTTAAAGTACATAAATACATAAATACATTGTCATGTTATGCATATCATATGTATGGATATGTGTATGTGAAGATATATCTGTGTGCTTTTTATGCCCTTGTATCAGTTTTGTAAAAAACCTGCAGGCAGTGCACTGACCTTTGTATTTATTTTAGCCGGACAGAGCACTCATTTTATTTACATTATTTTACGCATTACATTTTTTACTTTTATCGCGTCAGACGTGTTATTGCAGTTAAACATACGAAAACATGTGTGCTTGAATTTAATTTTTTTAGTATTCATGTTTTCTACTATGGAGTCGATATGTATTTACTACATATATGGATGAAACAATCTGGAAATGTTAATAAAAAGAAGAAAAGTCATGGCTTAAACTGCACTGAAGCTAATGTAACCTTCATCGGTGCATTTCTCATAGTATAAAAGTGTTTAAAAAGGTATTTGTCTTGGTGTTGACCGATCAGTTCATATGGCAGCTATATGTTATGGTGAACCGATCTAAGCAACATGTTCAGTAAATGTAGTGTTGTTCGAAAAAATAATCTGTGCAAAATTTCGAAAAGATATCTCGTCAAATGGTAATATTTTCCATACAAACACTTGAGTCTAATCGTTCAGTTTGTTTGTAAGCTATATGCTAGAATGATCCAATCTGAATAATTTCTTCAAAGATTACATGATTACCTTAAACAAGAAACCACGTTAAATTTTGTGAAGATATCTGGTCTTATGAAAGAGTTTTCCATAGAAGCATATGATTCGGATCGTTCGGTTTGTATGGCAACTATATGCTATTATGATCCGAAATCAGCGTTTTTGACAAATGAGCAACATCCAGCCAGAGAAAAAAATATGTGCAAAATTTCAGAGCGATATCTAAAAAAATGATGATTTAACTTCACATATGTATATACCAACATACAGCCACAGAGTCGAAGCTAAAACGATTTAATGAAATTTGCAAGAGTTGATTTAAGTGAAGTATGCACAAGTAGTATAATAAATGCGCAAGTTTCCACACCTCTATATACAAACATACTCCCTCTACTGCCCCTTAACTGCCATTGTATTCCAGCAATTGTCAACCATAAGCGCAAACCAATAACACTCATACGCCATGTACACTCGCCCACCGCCCGCAGCTTTTGCCATAACATAATGCAAATTTTTTCATACACCAGCCTGTATTTTTACACCTTTGCTGTCAAATTCAAATTCATATTTCGTGGCTCGCTGTGTCACTTTCTTCTTTTTTTTCGTTGCAACATTCCAGCGAGCCGCCCAAACGACCAATCTAATGGCCAACGTTGCTATGAACATGCTGACAATTCTGTGGCCAGCTCTGTCATAGCGCTGCGGCTGCTGCTCACAAATATATGCAACACTGTTGCACTTTCACACACACACTCGTACACACACATTTATGTATATTTTATATTTTCACACTCATTTAGTGTCTCTCACAGTGATGGCTTGTGTCAACTGCTCGCTGCAGTGCCGCGTGGTGCCCTTCACTCCACTGGATGCCTGGATGTGGTCGTTGTAATTGTTGTTGTTAACCGGTTTGTGGCTTGTTTGCCGGTGGCAGTTTTTTTAACTAACAGCTTTTTGTTGAAACATCGGCGACCGCGTCGAAATTTTATTTCAGCATAAATGTACATACACACGCAGGCACATAAATGTAAATGTATGAATGAAAGTAGCTGCCGGTATAAATACTTTTATTTTACTTTTTTTTCATGTAAATATAGGGTGATTTTTTAAGAGCTTGATAACTTTTAAAAAAAAAAACGCATAAAATTTGCAAAATCTCATCGGTTCTTTATTTGAAACGTTAGATTGGTTCATGACATTTACTTTTTGAAGATAATTTCATTTAAATGTTGACCGCGGCTGCGTCTTAGGTGGTCCATTCGGAAAGTCCCAATTTTGGGCAACTTTTTCGAGCATTTCGGCCGGAATAGCCCGAATTTCTTCGGAAATGTTGTCTTCCAAAGCTGGAATAGTTGCTGGCTTATTTCTGTAGACTTTAGACTTGACGTCGCCCCACAAAAAATAGTCTAAAGGCGTTAAATCGCATGAACCTGGTGGCCAACTTACGGGTCCATTTCTTGAGATGAATTGTTGTCCGAAGTTTTCCCTCAAAATGGCCATAGAATCGCGAGCTGTGTGGCATGTAGCGCCATCTTGTTTGAAACCACATGTAAACCAAGTTCAGTTCTTCCATTTTTGGCAACAAAAAGTTTGTTAGCATCGAACGATAGCGATCGCCATTCACCGTAACGTTGCGTCCAACAGCATCTTTGAAAAAATACGGTCCAATGATTCCACCAGCGTACAAACCACACCAAACAGTGCATTTTTCGGGATGCATGGGCAGTTCTTGAACGGCTTCTGGTTGCTCTTCACCCCAAATGCGGCAATTTGCTTATTTACGTAGCCATTCAACCAGAAATGAGCCTCATCGCTGAACAAAATTTGTCGATAAAAAAAGCGGATTTTCACATTTCGAACCGAACACTGATTTTGGGTAATAAAATTCAATGATTTGCAAGCGTTGCTCGTTAGTAAGGTCTATTCATGATGAAATGTCAAAGCATACTGAGCATCTTTCTCTTTGACACCATGTCTGAAATCCCACGTGATCTGTCAAATACTAATGCATGAAAATCCTAACCTCAAAAAAATCACCCGTTATATGCAACACTTTCCCTTAATCGAACACACACAATTATTCTACTATTTTTTAATATTTTCACACTGCATTTAGTGTCTCTCACAGTGATGGCTTGTGTCAACTGCTCGCTGCGTTGCCGCTTGGTGATCGTCCACTCTATCCACTGGATGCCGGGATTTTGGTCGTTGTAATAAATTGTTGTTGTTAACCGGTTTTGTGGCTTGTTTTGCCCGGGGTGGCAGTTTTTTTTTAACTAACAGCTTTTTGTTGAAACATCGGCGACCGCGTCGAAATTTTTATTTCAGCATAAATGTGCATACACACACAGGCACATACATACATACATGAAAGTAGCTGCCGGTATAAATACTTTTATTTTACTTTTTTTTCATGTAAATATATGTGCGAAATGGAATTTTTTAAATAAATTGCTTAAATATACATTTATTGAAGTGCTGTTTTATATAATGCGTTTAGTGTTATATAATACTATATAGTATGTAGCCTGCACTATTCTGAGTGGCTTCATATTGAGTGCTGGTGGCCTTTTTATTAAATCAAACAAAGTGCCACATTTTGGATTTTTAAAGTGCTTCATTTTATTTTCCTCACTTCAATTCAGTTATCG
>NC_064305.1:83530516-83598796 GCF_023373825.1 Bactrocera dorsalis | reverse complement strand
ACATACAGCCACAGAGTCGAAGCTAAAACGATTTAATGAAATTTGCAAGAGTTGATTTAAGTGAAGTATGCACAACGCCTTAGTATAATAAATGCGCAAGTTTTCACACCTCTATATACAAACATACTCCCTCTACTGCCCCTTAACTGCCATTGTATTCCAGCAATTGTCAACCATAAGCGCAAACCAATAACACAATTCATACGCCATGTAAGCCTCCACTCGCTCACCGCCGCAGGCTTTATCTCCATAGACACATAATGCAAATTTTTTTCATACAACAGCCTGTATTTTTACACCTTCGCTGCTCAAATTCAAATTCATATTTCGTGTGTGGGTGCTCTGCTCTTGTGTCAACCTTTCTTCCCTTTTTTTTCGTTTGCGAGACCATTCCAGCGAATCCGCCCAAGACGACCCAGTCTTAATGGCCACCGTTGGCATGAATACGCTGACAATTCTGTGGCCAGCTCTGTCATAGCGCTGTGGCTGCTGCTCACAAATAAAGGGTGATTTTTTAAGAGCTTGATAACTTTTTAAAAAAAAAAAAACGCATAAAATTTGCAAAATCTCATCGGTTCTTTATTTGAAACGTTAGATTGGTTCATGACATTTACTTTTTGAAGATAATTTCATTTAAATGTTGACCGCGGCTGCGTCTTAGGTGGTCCATTTCGGAAAGTCCAATTTTTGGGCAACTTTTTCGAGCATTTCCGGCCGGAATAGCCCGAATTTCTTCGGAAATGTTGTCTTCCAAAGCTGGAATAGTTGCTGGCTTATTTCTGTAGACTTTAGACTTGACGTAGCCCCACAAAAAATAGTCTAAAGGCGTTAAATCGCATGATCTTGGTGGCCAACTTAAGGGTCCATTTCTTGAGATGAATTGTTGTCCGAAGTTTTCCCTCAAAATGGCCATAGAATCGCGAGCTGTGTGGCATGTAGCGCCATCTTGTTGAAACCACATGTCAACCAAGTTCAGTTCTTCCATTTTTGGCAACAAAAAGTTTGTTAGCATCGAACGATAGCGATCGCCATTCACCGTAACGTTGCGTCCAACAGCATCTTTGAAAAAATACGGTCCAATGATTCCACCAGCGTACAAACCACACATCCAAACCAGTGCATTTTTCGGGATGCATGGGCAGTTCTTGAACGCTTCTGGTTGCACTTCCCCCCAAATGCGGCAATTTTGCTTATTTACGTATCCATTCAACCAGAAATGAGCCTCATCGCTGAACAAAATTTGTCCGAAAAAAAAAAAAAACCGACCACTGATTTTGGTAATAAAATTCAATGATTTGCAAGCGTTGCTCGTTAGTAAGTCTATTCATGATGAAATGTCAAAGCATACTGAGCATCTTTCTCTTTGACACCATGTCTGAAATCCCACGTGATCTGTCAAATACTAATGCATGAAAATCCTAACCTCAAAAAATTATCACCCGTTATATGCAACACTGTTGCACTTTCAGACACACATTTATGTATATTTTATATTTTCACACTCATTTAGTGTCTCTCACAGTGATGGCTTGTGTCAACTGCTCGCTGCAGTGCCGCGTGGTGCTCGTCACTCCACTGGATGCCTGGATGTGGTCGTTGTAATTGTTGTTGTTAACCGGTTTGCGGCTTGTTTGCCGGTGGCAGTTTTTTTAACTAACAGCTTTTTGTTGAAACATCGGCGACCGCGTCGAAATTTTATTTCAGCATAAATGTGCATACACAGACAGGCACATACATACATACATGAAAGTAGCTGCCGGTATAAATACTTTTATTTTATTTCTTTTTATATTCATGTAAATATATGGGCGAAATGGAATTTTTTAAATAAATTGCTTAAATATACATTTACTGAAGTGTTGTTATATAAATGCGTTTAGTGTATATATACTATATGTATGTACGTGTGCACTATAGTGGCTTCATATTGAGTGCTAGTGCTTTTATTAAATCAAACAAAGTGCCAATTGATTTTAAAGTGCTTCATTTTATTTTCCTCACTTCAATTCAGTTATCGCTTTCCGTACTTTACAAATTATGGCACTTAACTGCGAGTGTGTCTCTTCGCTGGCTGCTAATTTAAGGACGGGACGGCGGAGTGTAAAGAGATTTGACTGAAAGCAGCTGCTCTTAACCAACAGCCTCCCTTCGTTAGTAAAAATATTATAATATAAGCCTTTCCACAAGAGAAAAACAGCTTAATATTTAGCTAGTTGCTATCTCGCATGTTGCAACATGATAATACTCAGAACACATTAGAGCTTCAACTAACACCATGTTAAGTAGAAGTAGCTGCATACATTTCACAAATAAACCCACAAGTCAATCTTATTCTATTCCATTATCTAGTGAGGTTGCAAATTCTGTTTTCGTGAGTTTAAAGTAGTCAAAGCACTTGAAACAGAACACTTCCACTACGGCTTGGCTAAAAAAAATATTACCGACCTTGTTTACAAGAATCACATACAAATTTGAAATTTGTTAGGGGAGATCGCCACGAACGAAGGATTTCTCTCAAATTTTGTATTTTTAACCAAATTTCGTGTGAGAAATCGCTGGGAATGTTGGAAAAAGCTTACATACAGTGATTCAAAAATGCATGTATACGAGTAGTCTTGAGCTTTGAAAGATGGTCGGAAGTTTACTGAAGACAGGTTCTGGACGACTTTCGGCCTCTTAAACTGATGAAACCGAATAATTTTGGTAGATATTTTGGGTATGGAACGAGCTCTTGTTCGACTTGTCCCGTTAAAGCTGATTTTTTTTTTCAAAAAGAATTGTAAACAGGTCTCTTTGGATATCTTTGGATATCTTTCGCCGTATCTCTGAGGTTGCCAATGTCCTGAATTCCTGTCCATTGTGAAATGTTTGGAAGCCACGAAAATTGTTTTTGGCCAATATCCCTTTTTCCTTCAATTTCTTCTGGAATACTTAGGGTGCCTCAGAATGTGATCTAATAACGTTGTTTTTCTTTGTCTTATAGTCCTTAGCAACTATCTATTACGGTTCATTTTTCTCAAAACTTCACAGTGCTTGATCTGCGAATTCCAATCTCACATTCATGGAGAGCGTTATAACTGCCGATGAGAAATGTGTTTATGAGTCTGACATGCAAAGAAATCAACAATCATCTAAATGCAATGAAAAAACGAACAGAAATAAAAAAACACCACAAAACCGCTCAAACATCCAGGTGATTCTCCTTGTTTTCTTTCGATATTCGTAGTTTGGTTCATCATGAATTTGTTCTGAAAACGCAATGTATACCACCGATCAACCAATCAGTTTTCTCGTTCGTTAAGCCGACTATTCGAATAACGATAGGCTCAATTAACGATCAGCTGTTAGACTCGCTTACGTTTATCACTTTGCACTCTTCATGATTATTATAATTCATAAGCTGATTGCTGTTTTATCAATGCATACAACTAAGGTCACAGCGTGAACAACAACCCCCAGAAGTAAGCGCACCCAAAAGCGCAGTGTAGACAACAACCCACAGAGTTTCATTCCAGTTTCAACTCGATTTAAATTCGCTTAAGAATTAATATTTGATAAATCGAACTAAGTTAGATCTTTTACCCAGCAAAGGCCGATTAATTGATCAATTAACTCCTGTGTCAAAAGACTATAAGGTTTATTCCTAGTTACGGTTGTAACAATATAGACGATAACACAATCAAATACGGAACGTAACGTATGCGAACATTTTACACTGAGGAAAATGGGATTTTGGTTTTGTTTTCTAGAAAATTATAATATAATACGAGTATATATTACAAGAACTTCATACATTTTCCTTAAATAAGACAATATTTTAATTGGACGGAAAAACCTATTAAAATAACAATTGACGCCTTGAATTTTATATTGAAAAGTCATTTCTGAGCGTGCTTAAGTTCTTGGTAAATAAAATTACATGGCCACAAATGGCTCAAATAATTCAAAGCTTTAATTACAATTATAAACAAATATTAAGGCTAGCAAAAATAAAAAACAACAGTGGCCACAAAAAAAAAAGTAAAAAAGCACATGTTAAAACTAAAAACCACAATAACAACCAGACATTTCGTTTGATATTCACATAAAACGACGGCGGTGCAGTATAACACTATTGTAGCACTCCATAGATATCAGACAACTGCCGCGCATGAAACCACTTCCACTTCCGGCTGCGGAATGCAGATGCAAAAGAAGCGACACATCCGAAAAGCGGACACATGAACATGGCAAAAACAATGGGGCACAAATGACATGCACATAAAATTGATTCTGCGTGCAGCGACTATAAAACAAAAACGCAGCGAAATAGAGGCGATGGCGCTCCCCCTTCTACTCCTCCTCGGCTTCAGCCACGCTTCACATAACGGTATAAAGGCTTTCGGTATAAAATTAGCGCTGGTGTGGGTGCAACGCCGGCGAGGTGGTGAAGCGCAAAAATGCGGTGCAAAAAGAGCGGTCATCAAATATAACGGCGTCAGCAATAACAAAAGCAATAGTAACAATTGTTGGGGAAAAGGCGCACAAAAGCGTCGAAACTATAAACTAAATGCGACACCATTGAAGGCTGACACGCGCAACATGCCACACTGCCACTAAGTAACTGTTCACATACACACACATGCACATACAAACATGCTTACAATAGCCATTCAATGAAATAATGCAGCTGTGTGGCTATAAATGAAATTGTTATATGCAACAGAAGTGAAATAAAATCAAAATATGGCCAAAGGCATACATGTGCCTGCATGTGTGTGTGTGTCTGTTTGTGTGTTTTAGTATAAGGCGAAAATTTTTACGACGGTTTCCGCAATAAAACATAATACGAAATGAAGTCCTTCGTCCGTTTTTGCACAATTGTCTAGAAGCACTTCGAATTTGTATTACTTTTATGTGGGTGCACATGTATTTGTGTCTGGTGTGTATTTGTGTCTGCTTGTATGTATATTTGTGTTTGTATTTGTATTTGTGTTGGTTCTTATATACTTATGTATTTATGTGTGTGTATGTTCAGTAGTTACGAGCATATCAGCTGGCAAGCATGCGGAAGTGGGTACATAATATGGCGAATAAAAATGTAAAGCGATTGAAGTAAAGGCTTAGCAGCATACCCACAACAGAAGCAAGAGGAAGGATGTGCGGAAGGAAATCCACGCAGTAAAAGCGTCGGCAATCCCGTATTTTATTCCTGCTTCAACACCAGCATTTTACTGTTTCTTTACTTATTTACACACACGTCCATAATATGTAAGCACAAATTGCTTGTTAGGGAAAAGAGTTCTCACTAGACGTAGTTGAGCACAATGGACAACATTGAATGCCAGTTCTTGTGTGGTCTTGGGATTCCAGCTCGGCACACATGATGGTACAATAATGTCATGCTTAGTTTTCAATGCCAGCCTTTCTAAACTAAAGTTGAAAAATAGGACCAACTTGTGGAATATTTCAGCTAACAAACCTGTTGTCAGAAGAGGCCGTCCCCTAGATCTACTACCCCACCAATTAGCAGCAAATGGAATAGTTTTCGGTCAGGAGCGTGTTCAGACCGCCTTGAGAGCTAATTCCAGCTTGGATTTCTGGGTCCGTTGAACACAGTTTACAAAGGTAATACTTAAGAGACAAAAGTTTTCGTAGGAACATTTAAGTTTCCATCTCGCTTGTTGTCATTACGATCAAGTTTTCTTTGTCAAAAACCGTTTGAGGTGTAGTCAGACGGCAAATGATTCTTTGATAAATATTGTACTTGTTAATTAGCAACGTCTTTGAAGTTATGACTGTCAGCAGGGACGTGGGTCTGAAACCTCGTACGATATCGAACGGCTCGGAAAGGTCCTTCCCGATCCTGACGGAGCTTTTGGTGTTGCTCAACGTCAGCTTACACAGCCGTATTAGTTTTGGGGGATACCGAATTCAGATATCGCGGCATAAAGGCAGCTCCTATTTGTGCTGTCGAAATCAGCTTTAAAATCGACAAAAAGATGGTGTGTGTCAATCCTCTTTTCATGCACCTTTTCCAAGATTTTGGTGAATATATCACATGTTTCTAGCCATTCAATACATGGATATTTTTTCATACATATCCCTAAAAGTTTTGTGCTCTGATAAAAATCCAATTTTAGGATGCCAAAATCGACTAAAATTTGCCAGCCAATTCTTCAATTTTTGAATTTCATTGTATAGACAATATTTTCTTGAGATAATCTTATGGAAATTCATTAAAACTCCTCATGATAAATAAAGCAGGGAATTGATAGACATTTTATGTCAGTTCAGGTGCATTACCGCTCCAAAGGACCAACAATACTTCAAATCATTACCAGAAAAAAGTTTTCCTAATGTCAGCCAGCCCTCAGTAAACCAAAAAATTATATCTACTCGTAATAAGATGCCAATTGTCGGCAAACATATTTGTATATGTTTTTCGCATGAATAAGCTTACGCAAATAGAAAAAAAAATACCGAACGGAAACGGATATGCTTTTGTTGTCATCAGTTTTATTTGTTTGCAATTGGGATTTTTTTATTTGCAACATATTCCTTCTTTAGCCTATCTACATACAAGGCTACCCTCAAACCGCGGCCTGAACGCAATATCAACTACTTGTGTTGGAGGTATATAAAGCAACACTCTTGTTTTATTGTTTTTCTTTGGTGTTTTTTTATTTGCCTAGTTAGCAGAAATAGCAGTTAAGCAAAGAAAGAAAAGCAGACAGCCACAAGAAATCGGTTTACAAAAGATTTAGTCTGCTCAGACAAATTGAGATACACAAGTAAATATATAAGTACATACATTGGCGTATATTTGGTATACCTGGGGATCTTACTCAAGTTGCAAGATTTTTTGAAGGTATGTAATTGTAATTTTTATAAAAAGTGGCTATTTTATACTCACAGTGGAGTGAGAACTCCAAGTTTATTGAAATCTATAGTGTTTTATGTCTAAATTTGATACATATTTATAGTCTAAGTATACAATATATAAATATAAATATATTTTGTTCCCACAAAGAACTTCTTTCACAACTCTTAGCAACAATAGACTCCTTTTCAGTAACAAATCGTCTGTTAAAAAAAACATATTACAACGAAACCAACAACTCAGAAGCGATTTATGAACTCATAACTTTTGTAAACATGCTTGATGGCTTTGAAATTACAATCATTTGACCCCTATTATCTTGATTGACTTTCTTCAAATCGTAAATAGTCGCAGCATGTGCGGCTATATTAGTTGCTTAAATTGCACAACAACAAGTGCTCATATTTCGAACCTCAACACCAAACACTTAAAAGTTATTATTGATCGACGAATTATTGCTATTGTGTGTCCAGATATACAGCAGCAGTTTCACATGGCAACCCACGCTGAGACTCCAATTTAAACATTATTATGTCTGCCATACAAATACACTAAGCCTCTAACTATTTTGGTCATCGTTTTTACGAGTAAACTTGCCATCGTATAACAATGGCAACCGAATGTGTTTCAGCAAACGATTTGAAAGTTAAAGTGCTCGTAAAATTGGTCAGAATTTCATAGCCAAATTAAGTAGTGAGTAGTTGGCTGAACTCGTAAAACTACTACTTAAATTATACAAGCGCATAAAAATTTTGTTAATTTCATTTTATTTTCAAATCACTCAATTGGGCACTACGAGTACTTGACAAATCAGCGACTTTCGAGTTTTATGTGTAGAAACTTTGACTGTAACAATTAAGTGAAGAAATTCGGGACAGTGAAGGCAATTGGTTAGCGTTTATTAGCAATGGAATATAGAGAAGTAAAACTGCAACAATAAGAAAAACCTTTAACTTTGGCTGCTATGACCCCTTCGATTCTTCCTTATTCGCGTTAAAAAACGCTGCAGCAACTCTTTGGTTTTGTTTTCTCTAAAATACTATAACTGCTTAGTTAGTCTTAAATTTTACAAATAAATAAAAAAAAAAAATTTTGTTCATCATTTAAGCCATACACTGTAGTAAAACTGATTGAAGATAGTGCCTCTAACTTTAACGAGGTATCCGAATTCGTATCGCTAACTTTGTTGTTTCTTCTACAAGTAATTTTTTGACAAGAGAGCAGAACCGAGCAAAAAAATGGAAAATCGGAGGCGGCTGTGTAGTTATGTATAATTTTTTTCAATATAAGAGTCATTCATTTGAGTTCACATGGCTGGGTTTAAAATTAGCCTACTCGTTTTCCATGTTATTATTGTCCTTTATAACAGATAGGGTTACCATATTACGACTGGAAAGATGTCTATATCTTCTATTGCTGACTTTTTGATCTCTCAACACTATTCCAGCTTATAATGCCTTATAATATTCTGAAAATATTTCCAGTTATTGAATATTTATACCAAAATTCCACATATAATTAAAACAAACGCTATATAAACCACCCTTTACTTGCATTGTATGCTATATTATTAGGCACTAAGTAAATCTACAATTACTCTTTATCGCATTTGCAAAAATATCTCTTCTTCAAACTCACCATAATCCATAGATCAATGCGAAGTAAAGCAGAGGAAGCACTTCTATCTTTCACAAGTGTTGCACTTTGAAAGATTGTGCCCAATCTAACGGTAATTGCTGCAATTCTTCAAATCCATAAAATATCGCTTAAACTCACATATTTCTCGCAAAGCTTGCACTAAGCACGTGCAATGCTCTCAGGTTTCGCTTCTTCATTTGTTATATTGCTGTTTTTTTTGTTTTTGTTGCAGAGCAAAGCATTTCATGGTGCAGCACTTTATCTTCATATCTCAAAAATCTGCACTTTTATTTACGACTCTGCTGCGTGCTCAACCAAAACTACACAGAATTGCTCGCATTTATTTTTGGAAATTTTTATAAGTGCTGGCAGCGAGCACATGCTTCGGAACGTGCGAGTGTCCCTCCACACACACACACACACGCGCGCAGTGCAGTTATGTGCATTTATTTATGCCATGCAAAATATATCGGCTATGCGAGTGTGAAATAGTTAAATAGATAGGCTTACTTCCATGGCTTAGCTGCTGCATGGAGGGCATTGCATTATCTTCAACAAAATAATAGGCGCCGTTCGTGAGCGACGGCGTTCACATACATATTTATAAGCTCTTATGCATTAATTAGTAGTGAAAACTTGCTTTTGGTGAGTATATATTATGTACTAGTCTCCTCCTAAATAAGGCCGATATGGATATTGGTTAAAATTTTGCAAAAAGCTCACGAAAAGTCAATGCAGTCTGCAACGGTGCATTATCGCAGTGAGTTGTCGGCCCAAAGTTCCGTGCCCTTTTTACGAATAGCTGCTCGCAAACGACGCATAATACTCAAATAATATTTATATTCGTTCAATTGGAAGGAGTTCGAAGTACACCACACTTCAATAATCGAAGAATACTGTCAACAAAAGCCAATTTTTTTATCTGCTTCGACGTGTTTTTCCAGCTTCGGCTCACCTTTGACGCGACATTCCTCCTTTTGATCGTCTGTTTCTTGGTCACAAGCATAGATTCAAGGCTCATTGTCAATAATAATATGTCTCATGACATCCTGGTAGTCGAAAAGCATGGTTGCACAGACATTAAACCGAGGCTGTTTTTCAAAAAAAATGTGTGAGCCAAATGATCTTTCAAAATGCTTTTCACTGTTCATTCCGATATTCCAACGATGCCAGTAAGATCATTGACTGTTAGTCGTCGATTGATGACGTGTTGATCATCAATTCATGCCGACCTACTTTGAATAATTCGTACCAATCAAAAACACTTACTCACGACAAACAATTTTCACCGAAGGCCTTTACTAACATTCTGAACGTTTCAGCAACAAAAACTTGGTTCTACACGCAAAATTCCATAGAACTTCTTTCTTGAATAATTTCGCTCTTCGTAAAAATGGCAGAAGACACTTTAGGCACTTCAGGTAGGCAAGCGTATACTAAACACTATTGATTATTTTCATGTGGCATTTGGCACAGATTTCACTGACTGTCATACCAACCTAGAAAGAAAAGTATATTTCAAGGAATGGCTTTTCACGAGAAGTTTAAATTCACGATTTTTTGCCCATAGTTTATGTATATACAAATGTATACATGTGTGTGAATAAAAAGCCATTTATTGCTCAGTCTTTACAATTAACAACTTGGGAAACATTTGTTGAAAAAATAAATTTTTACCACAGTTAACCATATTTTTTTATCAGAGCTCTCGTGTGAGGAAAAACCTATGTATTGAGAAGAAAATATACAAGCTTATTTTTTTATTTGATTTTAACCATTGAAAACCTTTTTTAAATACCATTGAAAGGTGTCGATGAGCATTCTAACTTTCCCATATAAAAAACTGTTTAAAAATCTGTTTTAGTTAAATTTTTGTGGATGCTTGTAAAGCATAACATTCCCCAAAAAATGTGCATGATGGATATTTAAAAAAAAAATAGTGAAATTCAATATTACAATTTTTTTGTCTCAGTCTAATGTTCACACAAATGTATAAATTACAACTTTTCAAGATAAATACCATTGAAATAAAGCTCAAAACAAGCAAACCACACATAGCAACCAAGTTGCGGCAAAAAAATGTTATTATTGTTACAATTAGTTGTTTCTGTTTTTCTGTTTCTTTTTTGTAATATAAAAATATGCTTCGTGAATAAGTTCAATGCACTCATAACATTCGTCAATTTTTAAGCTGTTTTTGAAATAAAAACGTGACCATTTCGTGCAATGGTATGCCATAGGCATTAGTAAATATACATATGTATGTATATTATCATAATATGTATATTTTTTTGTCAGTTTGTATATATTTATATGCTCATATGTATGTACGAGTATATACTGTAAGAGGACAAGAACCGCGAGATTGAATCGACTGTAACGACATTAAAATCTCACCACATTGCGTGCTCAGTGGTGTGTAACACAACAACAATAACATCAGAAATCGGCATGGCAATATTACAGGAATAACTACAATACAAACTGCTTGCCACATGGCTTACTCACGCGTGCATATTGTGCGTAATACACTATATATAGGTATACAATATATGGTAGGTTGGGGTGCCACATAAGGCTACCGCTCATGGCAACAGTTGCAAATGAACCTATTATGCCAGCCTAAATGGATGGATGGGTATGCTGGCGTTGGTGATCTCACGTCTTACACATAAATATAACCTCACATTCACATATCACAACAAATATGTACACACATGCAAGTTTGTGTATATGGTAAAGCAGGAAAACTAAAGCTTTGTCATTGTAAGTTCGCTGACAACTCTAGTTCTTATTAGAATAAAATTAAATGGATATTTGTCTTTATCTGCATTAAGTTAGAATAATAATTTGTGGAAATTCCTGTTACTCATTTTCAATTCAAATAAATTTCCTCAAAAATTACCATAAGTAAACCAGTTACCAAAAATAACTTGAGACCATATTTGAATGGTACCTATAGCACCAGACTTTTGGCCATTAATGTAGGTAAGTAAGTCTAGTTCGCAGTTGACACGCTAATTTTGTTACTTGTGATAGTCGATACCAAAGGCGGTTTCAGAAAAGGCAACTCCACGCCGTTAGTACAGCTTTCTGCAGACTGGTTAACGAAGCGAAGCAAAAGGGTCTGGTATTGAACGAGGGCAAGACGAAGTATCTCCTGTCAGCAAACAAACAGTAATTGCTACTTCGGACTGAGTAGGCAATAGAGTCTACCCCGGCGGGTATACCAAACCCTGAATCCCATTCTGCTATATGGTGCAGAGGCATGGACGATGACAACATCTGATGAGTCGGCGTTACGACTTTTCGAAAGAAAGGCCCTGCGGAATATTTAATGTCCTTTGGGCTTTGTCAAAGGCGAATAAAGCAGTCGATGAAACGATTAGCTGTACGAGATTACGACGGCATTGACATAGTTCAGCGAATTAAGAGACAACGGCAATGCTGGCTAGGTCAAGTCGTCCGGATGGATGAAAACACTCCAGCTCTGAGAGTATTCAACGCAGTACCCGCCGGAGGAAGCAGAGGAAGAAGAAGATCTCCACTTCGTTGGAAAGACCAGGTGAAAAAGGACAAGAAAAAGGAAGAACGACAGTCACGCTGTTATAAACTCGGCTAAAACCGCAATTAGTTATGCTTCATAGGGTCCCCGACGTTTCCTTCTTGGTGTTTCATGGCAAACTTTATATACCCTAAAAATTAAAGAAGTCCTGAGACAAATCAGCAATGACTTTTGTAAAGTAATTTAATTTTTTAGTAGAATATGGAAAACGCCTACGTTTTAGAGTTCTACAAAAAAGTTTGATAAAAAACGCCTAATAAGTCATAACCCCCAAGTCACATGATCGCAATTCTTCCTTGTTAACATTTCATGAATGCACTTGTTATTGCACCATAAATTGGTAATTTTTCCAAGCAGTATTCTACAAAGCAACTCCTGATTATTATGACTCTACATTATTCACTCACAAGACACTGTGCTTCTGAGTTCGCTTGGCTGCCCATAAGGGCGTTATTATATTCCTGTTATATTGCCTCGCTGTCGGTGCAATGCCATTCCGCTGCGCCACCAATAATGGCACAAATAAAGGTGCAAGCAGCAGCAGTAACAACCGTTACAAAACAACAACAGTATTTGCAACAAATGCGGCAGCAACAGCAACATCAACAGTTACAATTGTAGCAATACTAACAACATCAGTGATAACAATTACATGTGCAACAGCAACAATGGCCATTATAACTGTGATAACGTATTATAAAATATCATTTCGGTTACCGCTGCAGCTGCGGCCATTGCAGTCCAAATGTCAGCGAGCGAATACCAGAGGGGCCAAGACAACAACAACAACTACTACATTACCGACAACCACAATGGCATGTGAGCAATTTGCGCTCGTGCAAACACGCCTCGAATACTCCGGGGGTAATGAACAGTTACAGACATAAGACAATACCAACGGAGCAGCTGGCGCAATGGCAGTCTCAGCTGAGATCGTTCATATTATATTATTACCCAAAGATATGCAGGCACACAAAGCCATACATTCCACTACACTTACACATGTTTATATATGTAGTAAGTGCTTGCTGAACCCATGACAGTACCAAGTAGTTGTGTGTGTGTATATATTGTGCCCAGCACAAACAAACACACCCTTTGGTGCTGCACATTGGCTATATATATGTAGCTCCGTCCGAAGCTATAAAATTACCTCATGAGCATAAGTTAATTAGAAATATAATTATAAATAGTAACTGCTGTGCGTGCAAATGGGAGATTCAATGGCGAAGATAACGCCTTTAGTGCAGCAATCGAGCAGTTACGTACCTACACACACAGACACATACATATGTGCAGGCCAAACGGAGTGTATTTGTAGGTATTCGTGCTTAACAATGCCGATACGCTAAGGAATTTATATTCATCGCCAGCTATTGACTGGACTTGATTTGCACATCTTCAGGGATTTGATGTGAATGACACCAAGCTATATGTGCTATATGTATGTACGCTTTGAAGCCGTAACTGTTATGTTAAACTATTTCCGGAACGTGTGAACGTAATCATATTTTAACTTCGGTATTGTACTCACGTGCCTCCAGTATATTCTACAACAGGCTATTGATGATTGTTAAAGTGGAATAGTATTATGAATATGATTGAGCTGAAGTCGAAGCTGGATAGTGTTGACGCAATCTACAGGGTCTCTGCAAAATTCCAGAGCGTCATACACAGAGATTTTGTGCCGGAAACTAAATAACTACGCAAAGTAATTGCTGGACGAGAAAACTTTACATGTTTTATTTTTAAAGATATTATACTCATGTTATCGCTTATTAGTGATTTGTATATACTGAATAAGATATACGAATTGTAACACGAAGTTTGAAACACCCAGAAGCGAACGTCTGAGACCCTACAAATAGGTATATAAGTAATCAGCATGACGAACTGAATCTATTTAACCGTCGTCTCCCTCAAGTATCCCCTTGGCTTACGCTTTCTATGCGATTAACACAAAACGGTTTCCCCGCAGCGGTGCTTTGAGTTTGCTGAATAGCCAGAAGTCATACGTAGCAAAATTAGGCGAATATGATGGTCGCGGCAAGATATTGGTTGAAAATCTGGCGAAAGACTCACGAAGTATCAATACGGTATTGTGGTGAAAACACCAAGAGTTATCGGGCATTTATTATTAACACTCAAATAGTATTCCTTGCTAACAGTAGGCCGGCCGGAAAGACCTCGGAGTGCATTCCACCTTGATAATCGTAAAAAACTGTCCACATATCCTTAATTTTTTAACCTATTTTGACGTCCTTTTTTTGTTTTGTCTTCGGCTCACCTATTCCACCATATATAGCCAATTGAACGCCTGTTTCAGGGTCGTAAGTGTAGATCCAATACCCATTGCCAGTAATAGCACGTTGCATGATATTCTGGTAAAAAAGCAAAGTTTCACAGACGTTAACGTGACGCTGTTTTTCGAAAATATTTAACGATTTTGGAGCCAATCATGCTTTAATTTTCCTTAGAACTAAATTATCTTTCAAAATGGTTTTCACCGCTCTTTTCGATATTCAAACGATGCCAGTAATATCTCTGACTTTTAATCGTGGATTCTTAGGCACCAATTCTTTTGCTTAATTGACGTGTTGATCACCAGTTGATGTTGTTGTCCGTCCTGGACGTAATTCATCGTCAACATGTTCTCGACCCTATTTGAATATTTGGACCAATCAAAAACAATTGCAAGCAAACAAAACTTAATGGAACTTTCTTAGAGAACCTACAATATGCATTTGTACAAATGATCAAAGTAACTGATGAGCAGAGTCGATTTGGCGTTGTCCGTCGTCTGTTTGTCTACATGCGAACTGTACCCGCAGTTATAGAGAAATCTTACTGAAAAGTTTTACCCGACCTCTTTTCACTATGAAACTGCTCATTTGCCGGAACAGCCGATATCGGACAACTAAAGCATATATGTAGCTGTCACACAAGCTGCATGATCGGAATCAAGTGCCTGTATTGACCGAGATATATTCCCCAAATTTGACATGAGTTATTGTTCAAGGCAGCAATTCAAGTTTCGAAGGATCGAGTCACTGTAGCATATATGTAGCAAATACCAATCAATTATAAAAAATATAGTTTGTATATGGCAAACTGACCGATCAAAATGTTTGTAAGGAATCTCTTCTATTTTTGAGAAGTATTAATACTATTAATTAATAGCCTGCGTGCACCCGGGTTAACGTTTTCCTTGCTTTTAATAACACTTCGTTTCATTTGCTCACATCATCATCACATATCACAGATAATCGGTCCTTCAGTATGCACAGAACATGCAGCAAAGTTAATAAATCAGCAGTCATAACTGTAAATATCATCGTAATAATAAATGCTGAATATTTACTTAATTTCACGAGCATACAAATCTTCGAAGACAGTTGAGCAACATAATGCTTGTTATAACTGCGTACAGTGGTGTGGATTCAGCAGTTCTTGGTGCAAATTGCGAAAATATTTCTTGCTATCGATTTTAGAGAAAACAAGTGAACATTTAGTAAAACAAGTGAGAGTGAAAAGTGGCTTGAATACGGACTTCCGACAGTTTTACTGAAGTTGAGTTCAGTAAAACTGTTGGAAGTCGATTCGAGCGAGTCAAATGGTCTTACTGAAAAGCTTGTGATAGATGAAGTGCATTTTGCGATGTCCACATTCAACATCTCTTTAATTTTCTGCGATAGCTTCAGGGTTGAATAACTAAAGAAAGACGGGTGTTTGAACTTAATTCTGACATAATTTTTTTAGCTGATGGGAGAGACATTATAAAGAAAGCGTTGCAGCAAGGTTTTTAACATTTTTTTGGATTTGGCAGCAACCTTTTAAGCTCAAGTTTGCCATAGAGAAGCAATTTCTTCAAAATTTAAGTCACTTATTGACTAAATTTTCAGTTTTTGTTGTATTTTCTATAATGTCTTAACGCTTAATCCCATGTAGTAGATAATCTAAAAGTCTTGTTCCAACTTACAATCGAATTTCCTACAATAACATCAGAATTTCCGAGATGTACTCAGCGATTTAAGGCTTCAGTCCCACGGTCCTTTGAAATCCTTACACTTAACTTGTTGCTCTTGGTATCCTAACTCTTGATCTCTACTCGTTTCTTGGTTTGGCATGCTTAGTCAGATTCTTCACTTAACAGCTTGTTGCATGTGCTGAGCCACACCAGCACACATTAAAACAACTACAATATAACCTCATAATGAATAATTTCCAGCACATTTAGCACACACAAACACTAATGTATATATATATATATATACATCTACAATCATTCATTTGTACTTACATTGCAGGAATTGGTCTAAAGTGTAATTAAACTTTGCAATAATAATATTATATGCTACTTAGTAACTGTAGATTTGTTGCATGTTGCAGTCGTAGCCATTCGCATTCGCTGAATTGCCACGCACACATGCGCACAATATATGCAGTGCTGTTAATGTAAGTACATTTCAGGAAATTAGTGAACAAATGTTGATACTAATAATTACACACCAACATACATACATACATATATATGTATATATATGCATAGCACAAACTTGCATTCAGCGGTTTCAAGTTGTGTGCGTGGGTATGTGTGGATGGCCACACATGTCTGACAGTTACAGAATGTCATGCCATTAGCCACTGCATAGCTGGACTATTAACTGTTATCACCGGCCACTGCCATGCGACACTTGTATTCCACATTGTTATAAACAAGCATAACGGTTTTGTTAGTACGCAGCTAGAGCAAGTTGTTTGAATATCTGACTTCGCTATTTCCATTGGTGTTGTGATATTCGGGTAACATATGACATTAATTTACTCATTACAAGAAGACGAACGCTTTCACCCTCATAGACACGCACACATGCGCACAAGTGTGGCAAATGTTAAACTAGATACTATTTACTTAGCAGCTCATTAGTGTGCTTTGAGCATTCTGCAGCAGTGAGAAGTGAATTGCCGTAGAAAGATTATGATCTTTAAAAGGAATTTGAGTGATTTAGTGAAAGAAAGTGATTCTGAAGGTGTACTATTGCAGCTCTTAAAGCCAATATCCGTCAAGAATGTGAGGGCCTATCGCCGGAAGTTCTGGCCAAAGTGACTAAATAAAAATAATCCACAAGCAGAATCAAAGTTTTTCATTTTTTAAAAAAGTTTTTCATTTTCCAAAAAACATCGGAAGGTTGGCGCCACCTGTCATTATAATACAATATTTATAATATACTAGTGTACATATACAATTTTTAAAACATCATTAGTAATCTTTATCTTACTTACTCGTTTATCACTAATATATATGTACTTACTATTTTTATCGTAAAAAAATTGACCGGGGTTTAAGAAAATAAAATTGATAAGGATAATCTGCCTAACCAAGCGAAAACTTTCAAATTTAATTAACTGTTCCCATGTCTTTAATCTGCAGAATCTTACTTTTTAATTACTTCTATATAAAAAAGATATAAAATGCGTGTGTTATCAGTTTTGTCTTTATTCTGCGAGGAAATTACTTTTTAATTACTTCTTAATGAAAAAGATACCAAAGGTGTGTCTTATCAGTTTTGACAATATATCAGATAAAAGGTGTAAAGATAGAGATTTAATGGCAATTAATATTCAGTATTGAGCTACTTACAATTCGACAAAAAATTATGATATGTCCGTCTGTTATAAAAGCCACGCACTATTTCAAAACGTCGTTAGTTTAATTGAAACGACTACAAAGTGTTCAACATGAGATTCGTAGCGACCTTTGTAATATTGGCAGTGCTGCTTGTTGGAGCTAACAAGGTTTGTTAATTTCTGTATACATTTTTATCAAAACATTGTGATTATCATATTATCATTTAGGCGCTCGGGCTTCGAATTAAACCAATTGAGATCCCTTCCCCACAGGTCAAAACCATATCTACTGTAACGAAGCTTTTGTTGCCCCTGCTTCTTACAAGGATAATTGCTGAGGTATACTCGCCGTGTCCAGGGTTCGTTACAATAAATTTGTAAATGTTGGGGCTCCTCTGCGAACCGTTTCTTTATTTATTCAACTCAACTAAATATCTAATATAATATATTAGCCCACGACACAGGACGTCTCCTGAGGACGGCGCTATTGGGGTAACGGTTTCGGTGTCCTCCGCTAGGGCAATACCGTTTCCCCGCTCTGCTGCGCTCCTGGGTGCTAGACGACTTGCTGCCACCACTTCGACCACGCGCTGCTGCTTCTGCCGGCGCTCGTGTGGGCCTCCCTGTCGCTGCCCTGCTATACGCGTTCACTCTCGCGTGCTACGCTTTCTGCGCTCGGCTACTTCTGCCGACGCGCGCGTAGGCTTCACTACGCCTTGCTGTCGCTACGTTGACCACGCGCTGCTGCCTCTGCCGACGCTCGGCTGTACTGGACCTTGCTGTCGCTACGTTGACCACGCGCTGCTGCCTCTGCCGACGCTCGGCTGTACTGGACCTTGCTATCACCACTTTTACCACGCGCTGCTTCGGCTTTACTGCGACGGTCACTTTTAAAGACCCCGGACCACGGAAGACTGCCTTAGCGACCGCGATGTTAACGGTTGAGTCGGTCAGAGGATAAACTCACTACCGAGCTCACCCTTAACATACGGCGTTCACAAGTTAGGGTACCAAGACTAGCCAGAGGATAAACTCACTGCATAGTCTGATGCCCAACACGTGTGTACGCTGTCACAGTCCCGTGCTGACTGACTGATCGTCCGCCATCTAACTACCCACCAAGCCTGTGTTGCGTGCTAGCACATTCGCAACATGTTGCGTGGGGATGGCGTGTGTTGCTGGGATGGCGTGTGTTGCTGGCGGTGGCGTGATTTTACCGCTGCGTATGCATACTTGTGAACAATAGGGTGGGCCTTTGTGTGGACTAAATTCTACAAGATATTTAGTTCTCACACTACATCAACTACAACACTAACGCCACGATCTACATCGACACCACACTTCAGTTCAACTACAACTACACCACACTTCAGTACAAAAGATACTACGACGCCAAAATTTACACCAACCACAACGCAATCCACAGCGACTCCACACTTCAGTTCAACTACACCAACTACGTCTACACCACACTTCAGTTCAACGACGCCGAAGTTTACACCAACCACGTTGTGATCCACAACTTAAACGCACTTCAGTACAAGAACTACAACGACGCCGATTTCTAGACCAACTACTTCTTCTTAATTCTTAAGATGTATAAAACTGAAACACGCCGAGAGTCAAATCAGTGGACGATGTCATTAGTCACGCTTCTGCGCTTTATAGTAAATAAAACTTGCTGAACATCCTCTATAATATTGTTTTTCGGCAATATTAAGAAAGTGCCCAAATTCAGGGCCCAAATATTTCTAGTTCCAGTTTTAAGTTAAGTTAATTTTTGGTATTTTTCAAAAATCGTAGGTCATTGTATAGGAAATATCTTTACGTTTAATAACCTTTATGTATTTTTTAGCTTTAGCTACTCATTCGGCAGCAATAAAATATAGCTGAAAATATCCCTTATTATGTGCAAAAAACTTTGAAACATTCGACTGAGTTTTAAAAAAATTCACGAAAATCGCCTAATTTTCCATGGGTGGCACTGGTATAGCCCCTCAACTTATCCTTAAATTTTGTTAATCCCAATAAATGGTGGCCATTAACTTCCAGACCTATAAGACGTTGTTCGTCTTCTTCGGAGCAGGCTGAGGCTCCGTGCTATGGCATGGACTCGCGATCTTTGCCCGGATAACGCCTTTCGCATTGTTTTCTTAAACCAATATTTCATACCCACGTTGCTTTTAAAACGCTTAACTAACGAGTGTGTCTTCAATCAACGGTCTGTCGATATGAGGTCGTGAATTCTTAACACGTTTTTCACCGTGTCAGCCACCACAGCTAATCCGACTACGAGAACGCACTAAATTTCTCTTGCGTCAGAGACATCATAGGGCGGCGATTTTGCAAGGTTATCAGACCGCTCTCATTTACACACATTTCCAGCAAATATAGTGGTTTTCAAAGTGATAATATTCGTGTTATAGAGTATAACATCGAACTTCAGTGGTTTTCTAGTGTCACCGAGAGGGTTTCAGTTCCCGTTCCACTAATTTATATGAAAGGAACAGAGCAATAATTTTTTTGTAAACAAAGTAAATTTCTAAAAAATATCGGCATCTCTGGTTGCCCTTTTTTACCAATAACTAGCTGACCCCGCAGCCGTTGTCCTGCGTGAAATTATGTGTTTTGAAATGAAAAGAAAGTTGAATTTATCATTTCATTTTTTTTCAATGTAACGCTTGATATACCACATTTTTTGATTTCTGTTCGGTGTAAAGAAAAGATGGTTTTACAACTCGTGAGCACGCCACGTATATCTGACCGTGTGAGTTCCAGCAGTTCCAAATTTATGCCACGCACTATGCGATTATCCTTGTGCAACCTGTTGATTGTCATCTCAAATGCACATTTGAATGTACATTTGAACTGAAATGGCAAATAGTTCGAACTTAAAGGAATTTATAGTATCAAGCATTCTGCCACCCTTGTATTCGATAGGTGCGTCACATCAGTCGGGTTTACGGGGTTCTTCGCATGAAGATTGCGAAACATTATAACGACAGATCGAACTTTGAGACGCAAATGATGCGGTGGCATACCAAGCCTCTCCAAAGAATTTAGAAATTCCACTGGATAATTCACGGTGTCGTTTTCATTGTCAAAACGATCGATCGATTTGTATGAATGCAAGTCTCCAGGAATTCGACTTTGAATCTTCCAGTTTCGAGTCAACAACATCGGTATTTTTGGCAGCTAACATTGAGGGTGCACTTAAGGAATCGTAGTTATGATAATTTGGCCAATGTTCGGATAAACATTCGTGATGAGCTCATCTTTCGTGAATCGAAAACGACAGATGGAATTGATATCAAACCACCGGAAGTATCAACCGGAATTGATCCATTTCCAATATTTAGCGAAGACAAAGTAAAATGTCTTCGGCAATGTAATTTTTGTTCGTATCCCATAAAAGACGCGGATTTGAACCCTGATATGTCGAAATGTTTATCGCGAAAAGTGTGCGAACTTAATTTGCATTCCAGTGATTATTAATTCGTCCTAAGGAATTAGTTGATAACACACCTGGATGTCCATCTACTGGTTGGCCCTTGCTTTCTCCGCAACTATTTCTTCGACGATGGATTCCATGTATAATATCAAGGCATTTCCGAATAGAGCAATGTTCTCGCAAACGAATCACTGACGCAAGTTGAGAAAAAACTCGTAAATGTTAATTTTGTTGCTGGCGGTGTTACCACTGGATATACTGTGTTCTCTTTGGTCATTCTTCAAATTAACTGCGAGACGCACAACAGTCAGAAAACATTCATGAATTGCAACGTGAATATCCCTCAAAGCGCTTTAGTGCAGTTCACGTATCGACCGTATCGTTCAAGACCAATAACTGCCATGTTATAATACTTCCTTTAGTGACGTACTTAAAAACGTATTTTATCGATTACATCAAACTGCAATACTCAACATTGATATGAGTTGAATATGAATTAGACAATAATGGTGAATATAGAACGATCCATGTGCTGTCAACTTCGATATTCACTCTTCTAAATTGAATGCTGAATGTTCTGCCATTGTCGTCTGATGACCGACGCCGATAGAGTGGATATCCATCATTTCTATTGTCAGACACACAAACCGAAGTGGGATTGTGGTGTCCACAAAGTCCACGAACCTTATTGGTTTTCATCACTTGGTATAATAGTGGATCTTTCTCTGCATCAGGAATTTCCGCAAAAATTAGTTCATCAATTTGATCTAGTGTAACCACCATCCACCATCCAAAGAAGAATGTGTGCGTGCGGCAAACCTCTCTTTTGTCACTCAACAGAGTACATATAGCATCTAACAGCACCATATATATGTTGCTTCAAGATAAAGTCCATCGAAGCTGTTGCTTGAAATGTCTTGCTGTCACATCGTGATGATCGCTATCTGATTGACCGCGATCCATAATACCGCACGTATGTCATCGCATCCTGGGAGTATTCGGTCATGTGCCTTGGGCTGCCAATGTATGTTGATGCCAAAAAGAACGCCGACCGATATTTGCGCGACCACTTCGTGGCAGCGTTTACAATCTGTAATTGATCACTTTGTGTGCAACACGCATAACACTTTCACTGAATATTTTTCAAAAATTTTTGAAGCAAACGACAAAGTTGAACGATTCAAATAATTGAAAAACAAAACAAAAAAATTGAGCAAAAGATTTGTATGGAAAAATTAACTTTTTGGAATTGTCCAATTTTCCGACTTTTCCTCATGAAAAGCATACAGGTTTTTTTATTTTTTAACCTTCCCCGATCGTCACAAAACATTCTCTGAAAATTTCATCAAAATTGGTTCAGTCGTTCTCTTAGCGTTAGTAATAAACAAATATTCGTTCGTTTGTATGGGAAAAAGGAAAGGGCTGGTTTTAGGGGTTTCCGGCAATTATTCGAATTTTTCTTGCCGTAAAAACCTTCCTTGAACCTCAAAGAACATTTTAAAAAAAGAAGAATTGGCAAAATTGGTTCAGGCGTTTTGATTTATGCGCTTACCAACATATTTTGCGATTCATTTTTATATATAAGATATAAATATATAATATACTAGTGAGAATATAATTCCTTTAAAAACTCATTAGTAATCTTTATCTTACTTACTCGTGTATCACTAATACATCCTTGCACTTATTTATAAATATATATGTATTTTAATCGTAAACACACTGACAATTATACCGGGGTTTTAGAAAGTAAAATTGATAAGGATAATCTTCATACTTAACCTAACGGAAAATTTCACATTTAATTAACTGTTTCCAATGTCTTTAATCTATAGAAACTTACTTTTTAATTATTCCTTTAAGAAAAAGATATAAAATGTGTGTGTTATCAATTTTGACAATATTTCAGATAAAGAATCTAAAGATAGAGGCTTAATGGCAATTAATATTCAGTATTGAGCTATTAAAAATTCGACAAAAAATTATCATATGTCCGTCTGCTATAAAAGCCACACGACATCAAAACCTCTTTAGTTTAATTGAAACAACTACAAAGTGTTGAACATGAGATTCGGTGCGACCTTCGCAATATTGGCAGTGCTGCTTGTTGGAGCCAACAAGGTTTGTTAATTATTGCATACGTTTTTACCAGAGCATTGTGATTATCTTATTATCATTTAGGCGCTCGTGCTTCGAATTAAACCAATTGAGATCCCTTCCACCGATGGCAAAACCATATCTGCAGTAACTACATTACTCAAGCCAACAAACACACCAAATACAACAAACACACCAAATACAACAAACACACCAAAAACAACAAACACACCAAATACAACAAACACACCAAATACAACAAACACACCAAATACAACAAACACACCAAAAACAACAAACACACCAAATACAACAAATACACCAAAAACAACAAACACACCAAATACAACAAACACACCAAATACAACAAATACACCAAAAACAACAAACACACCAAAAACAACAAACACACCAAATACAACAAACACACCAAAAACAACAAACACACCAAATACAACGAACACACCAAATACAACGAATACACCAAATACAACGAACACACCAAATACAACGAATACACCAAAGACAACGAATACACCAAAAACAACAAACACACCAAATACAACGAATACACCAAATACAACGAACACACCAAATACAACGAATACACCAAAAACAACCAATACTCCAAATACAACGAACACACCAAATACAACGAATACACCAAAAACAACCAATACTCCAAATACAACGAACACACCAAATACAACAAACACACCAAAAACAACAAACACACCAAAAACAACAAACACACCAAATACAACGAATACACCAAAAACACACTGAATACACCAACCACACTGCGATCCACAACTTAACCACACTTCAGTACAAGAAGTACTACGACGCCGAATTTTAGACCAACTATTTCTTCTTAATTCTTAAGGTTTAAAAAACTGGAACATGCCGCTTTACAATAAATAAAACGTGCTTAATATCCTCCATAATATTATTTTTCGGCAGTATTAAGAAAGTGATTAAATTCACGGAAATATATATATTTTTAGTGTACATCATTCTGACATAATTTTGAATGCCAATATCTCAATCTCTTCACACTCAATACATGTCCTTTCGCTTTATTTATTACCGTTACATACTCTCTTAATGCTCAGATAGCAAGAAGGCAGCTTCATGTGCACGAAAAAACTTCTTAATTCTAGGAACAAATTGCTGGAGTAGTTCAGAGTCAATACAGAAAGAGTTCAGTTCGAGTTTACGTACTGCGAAATGCTAAGAATCTATCATCAAAGGATGCTAAAAATTAAAAGAGATTTTTATTTTGCAACTGGTAAGCTAGCAATTATAAATATAGTTAGTGTGACCTCATTTTCGGTTGCAACCTACTTCTACTCGCGCATAAAAACTATACTAGCAGAAAAACCGAAAACAGTTGAACTGATGAGTCATTACAATAGTTTATCTGCTATCCGAGGGTAAATCTATGACATCTAGGACACAAAGTACACAGTGAAATTATGCCTAGGTCATCGCTACGCCCACAAACACACCCCTAATTTTACATATTCAGATTTTGGGATACTCCCCAACACCCACGTTCAAGAATAGAACAAACACGCAATAACACATACATACATACTTATTTTAGGCAATTGCGTAGTCAGTGTTTTGCTCAAGGCACAAATGCCTTACGCACTTTTTCAAAGCGCCACACACATACTCATAGACGAACGTGAACACATGTACAATGTTGCAGAAACTTATAGAATATATGTATGTATGTACATGTAGGTATGTGTATTTTGCTGATTTATTTCGTCTAGACTGGATTTTAGGTAGCTGTTACTTTTTTAAAGAAGTTCAGCATTGCGAACACGCCGCCCCCATTCTATGCGGTCGCCAGCAGAAAGGTGCAACATCATCGTTTTCTTTGTTATCTTCCGTTCGGCCATAAGTTTGAGCTTACACTTTACAAAATCCAGTCAGCACTAAAGTGTGATTTAGTGTCAAGTCACGCTGGCCGACTGATGTTGCCCTAGTATTTATTTGAATATATTTTATTTGTTCCCTCTTCGAAATATTAGCTGCACAGCTGGGTAGCAGCTGTGGCAAGAAATTTATTGTTGGAAGCATGAAATGCTACTTTTAAGGCGCCCAAGCGCAGCCTCATTTCAAAAACAAAGATTTATATTATATATGCAGGTATGATTATGCGCATATTTCTTAAGATGAATTGGATTTATTGATTTGTTGGCTTTTCGGCGTTGCGATACGTTATATGCGAATGCTCAGCGAAATTTAAAGGTGAAATCTTTGTTGCAGACAGAAATCATTGAATAGTATATTCATGAGTATATTGCTATATTTCATAATATTACCAGAATATTACCAGAATATCGAAAATTGATTTCGAACGGCTGATTTTGATTTTTTAAAAGCCCTCCGGCAGTTGCAGTATCAGAATTGTTTGAGCAGGCAATTGGTATTTTCACCAGATACTTTTTAATTTAACATACATGGCAGCTCCATCTCCAGTTCTAGCTCCTGCTTCAGCTTCATCTCCATCTTCAGGTCTCTCCCAAACAGCCACCTTATCTGCTATAGCTTCTCCTGCTATATATTCCCCCATTTTACCTTCCTCACCATCACTTTCCACTTAATCACCTCCTTTACTATCATCTTCTGATTTATCCCATTATACCTTCTCCTTCCCCATCAACTTCTGCTTTATCCTTTCTGAGCCCCCAAACCAACAGCGAAAATACTTTGAACAGTGTTAAAAAAATTAAGGCAGACGAGAGACGGGAGCAGCAGGCCTTTGTTCCACAACAAAAATAAAACAAAACGAGCAGTTAACAGGTTTCTTGATGCAAATGGCACAAAAGAGACGAGAGGAGCAACAAAAGGTTGCGCAGCAAAGCCAGCATATGAAGGAGATATTGATAACCTTGAAGAAAAATTGAACAACTGATGAGTTATTTTGCAGATCACAGATACAATGGAACATGCCACATAAAGAGAACCATTTCATTTTGTCTTATCGATGTGTTCTTGTAATAGTTAGGACTACATATTTTCATAGCGTGTTTTACTCATAACCATGTATCTTTGTGTCTAAAATAGACAAATTTGTGCGAAAACTTGGCCTACCCCTTATATAACTAATATCAGGATTTTCGAGTATCTGGCTTTTTACTCGAATATCCTATAGCACCCGGCTATAGTGCACCTATAGAAGTATGTCTAACACAAAGACAACTCCAGCGTTCTCTTATTCTAGCTCCATTGGGATTATCTGTAACTTCGGTGTCAATTTCAGTGTCCTACTATTCTTCCAAAATTCTTCGAAGCCAAGGTCTGCAGCTATACCATGCTTCAGTAAAATGTTATGAAGAATTATACAAGCGTAAATAATGATCGCGACCAAATATTCTCACAATGGTATTGCGAGCTTTGGCGTGCAACTTGTTGCAACGCACTTCCCTAGAATTTGAGGATTATACGAAAGGCGTTGACAGAAATGGGTCCAACGAATATCTTTGGTCACCTAACTACCACGAATCACTTTGTGTACTTATGAAGTCGGGGGATTGTGGATGTGATTTAAATACCAGAGTCATGACAAGACCCGGGATATCTCGCATTAACATCGGTGACCAGAAGTCGATGATCATACAAGATCTTAATAGAACATTTTACATATTGCTTTTACATTAAGGCTGTAGAATCCCTTCCCATTCATTAATAGAGAGAGAGAGGAGTGGTGATGTCTGTAGGCAGTGGTGAAACAATCACAATATTTTTTTTAGCGTAGGAGAAAGCATTAAAAGCAGGAATGAGGGACTTTAATGCGATAAACCTAAACTACTCCCATATCATATCTCACCCACGGGACCACTTCACAAAGTATTACTTCATGGGACAGAAAAAGACATTTAAGACTCGCTTATTATACGGACTGACTGTTGCTTAATCTGTTGTAAATGTCTCAATCTTGTCATAATTAGAGATGCCGTTTCGCTGACAGCTTTCCATTTTACAGAGGACTTGCACATAAGTGCAGTCAAATTTTTCACCGTGAGACTACCTCCAAGTGTGATTTTTCAGCTTTTCCCTTATACTTGAAAACCGAGGGTAATGACTGAGTACGTGTTGAGAGTCTTCTTTACATTCTGTCCACGTCGAATAATATGGACTAAAGTCATGACGATATTTTCATAGGTAGCTTCAAAGTACCCACCAAAATACATAATATGTTTTTCTCTCAAAAAAAATTCAAAATATTTTAAATCTCACCAAAAAAAAATTTTCAGATCATATTAGCATCAGATTAAGTATTTAACAACTGTAATGCGGATCTACATACTTTATGTGTTTAGTAAGACAATGCAATATTCGAGCATAAATTGCGCTTCACTTCAACTAATGCCGAAAATTCAAATAAATTATTAAGAACGAATTCCGCATCCGCTGAGTTTTCTCATATTCCACGCTACACGGTTCGTTGCGCCGAGAGCAGCGCGCCAGGTAAAAGTTTCCAAGCGAAGAAGCAACGGAAAGCGGCCAACATAAAACACTCTCTACGAAATTGTATGGAAATACACAAACAAGCACACTTCACAAAACACGAATATATACATATGTGTGTGTGTTGAAAATCTATGTGTAGAATTTGGGTTATAAATCCGTTAGCTCTGCAAATTTCAGTCATAACCGAAAACATAAATTGGTACTGATTTGCCACGTTGCAACATAAAACAAACTCACTTACCTCATTTCCCATTTAAGCAATTTGTTAAAACGCAAAAATAAGTAAAAGAACAACAAACCGTTATAGTTTCTGAAATGCGGCTAATGCATTGTGCTGCATAACCTCAACAACCGCTCAGCTCTTCATTTCATATCAGCAACACAACAATTGCTCGAACGCTCCTGCTCCAGCGCCGTACAAATTCACCGACATTATGTAGTGGCGAGAGTGTGAGGTTAACCGGACGATAAACATAAATAAATACACAGGCAGAGAGGGGTAAGAAAGAGTAGTATATGTGCAAGGTAGTATTAAGCTGATCAATAATAATAACAACAACAGTAACAGCAGCAGGCGAAGGCAATGGCTGACAGTCACTCCGCCTAAGTGCCACGTGCATGTAAACACGGGCAGCTGGGTGGGTCCAGATAGGTGGATTTGTATATTGTTAACACTCTCGCTGACTGCACTGTACACACACAGTCACGCCAATGCCAACACAAACACACACACACACTTAGAATGGCAAGTCAACATTTGCTGACTACGAAACGATTGACCGTTCGCCTGCTTACCGACAAGCTATACGGGAGCGGGTGGCGCAAAGTGGGCGCAGGCAGAGGTTGGGGAGAAGTGTGAAAGGCCGACCCTACAAACCGGCGAAAATCCGCCTCGTGTACACTCAATTGAATGTTAGATTTATTTGTGTAATTCATGAGAACAGAAACCGGAAGCACTATTTTGTAGCAGCGAAGGGGCAAAAGAAAATGTACCTCATAGAGGGAGAGAATGAAAAGAAAATAAGTACAAAAATGGAATACGGTCAACAAGGCAATAACAACAACAATAGCAATGCAGCTCTGCTGGCTGTTTGTTTTACTTGCGCTGTAAGCGTAGAAATGTGCAAATGTGTGAGTGTGTGCGTGTGAGTTTGCATTCAATATGAAAATGTTGGAATAGGTTGCGGGTAATCTCAACAGTTTGCTTTGTTCGCATGTAGATAACACAGATCGCCTGCAGAAAAAAAAATTGGTTTTAGCCTTAAGGCTTCTTTGCTTCTATACAAGTATGTTGTTGCTATAATACAAAAACTCTAAATGCCGGGAGTAGTTTGTAGCAAGAAGTAATTGAAAATTTGAACTTCAAACAATGAAATCGAATTGGCATTATATGAATTAAGCATATTAATAAATATTTCATAAGCATAAGGACTTAAATACAGAAAAAAGTTTTAAAATATCTGAATTTTATTCTAATGTCATAAAGCATGAATGGCATAAATGAAAAGGCAACACCAATGAAAGAAAAAATATGGCGTCGTTTTCTGTCCTTATCGATATATTTGGTGCAATGAAGGAAACAGCATCGCCATAGATGAGTTCCATACATATGAGTCCGCCTAATCATGATGGTATATTGAAAACAGTTGTTCGAGGGGTCGTTAATGGCTCTAAGTCTAAGCCTAAGTCTAAGTAAATGTTAGCTGATCATTCATCAATCACATGAATTGATCTGGGGCTTGCAAACCTCTCAGTCAATATTATGTATGAATAGTTCTGTTCATTGATCTTCCACTCCATTCTGCATGATTTCTTAACCCTCTCTTTTTTTTAGGAAGAAGTTGTAATGAGCTGTCTAAAATCAAAGTTCATATGGCTTTCGAAATTTGCGTTCCATAAAATGTTATGTAATTAATTAAGAAAAATAAAGTAAAAAATTTCTCTAATGCAATTGATTTTTTATTACTTTGAAATTATTAATTAATTAAATGAAAATATTGAAAGCGTAAGACATTAAAGCCAGTAAAGAAGAAGAAGACATTAAAGCGATCTTGACAGCATTGATCAAATTAAACACTATCGGACTCAGCCTCTTCCAAGCACATTGTAAATTTTTGGTGAACGGCTGCGATACTGGAGTTGATCTGATCTACAGTGGGCTCATATTCATTGGAGCAAAGGGCATGTGAATTGCCTGAAGTCATGCAATCGACCATCTGGTTAAATGCAGCTTTCTCCTTGGACGTTAAGTCAGCAATTTGTGGTTGGTAACTGTTCAAGCAATCGGTAATGGTCACAGGTCCAGTTGGGCTACTAGTTGAAGTGGAGTCGGTAGTGTCTTCTGTTGCTGGAGAGTCAGTACTAGACGTGCTTGTAGAAACTTCGGGTTCTGAGTCGCCTCCGTGTTGCAAGCAATAACTAATTTTTGCATCTACTGCGGCCATGCGTTGGTTGATCGCGGCCATAATGGGCGCATAATGCTTAAAGCACTGGGTGCCATCTTGGAAACAGTCGATCATTTGTTGCCTGGCTGCCTTCTCGAGGTTCGAGTATTCAGTAAGCAGTGATTGGTACTTCTGGATGCATTCTGAAAAGTCATTGCCATCCAATTGCTCGGCAGGTATGATGCTTGCCTGTAATTGGGAGAAATAATATTTATGTGGTTTGTACAGGCTGGAATGGAGTAATATAATTAATTTACCTGGCTAACTGCGAAGAGCAGTACTACCACGGAGAGAGCGCTCGTTGCGAATTTCATGTTTTACACTTTAGTTCGGTTATCACTGTGTTAATGATTTGCTTTGATACTGTGGGTGGCTTTTATATTAATTGTTTGGTCTCATATCTATTTGCTATAACTATATCAATCATAATTAAAGTGATTGTAAAATGCTTGGTTTGTATATTTGCGAAAATGTGAGTAACAATAATACAGGGTGCCCCAAAATTAACGCACGATTTAAAATTTGTCGCTTGAAGTGGAACCGCCTCCTAGGAACATCAAGAGGTACTTCCTCAACTACGTCGACGACATAAGACAATACGCCAATAAGACTTCGGAAACAACTAATTCAGGCATGCATTGACTGCCATTCACAGTGGATACATAAAACCCTGCACTGACTCCCTCTCAGTAAGTGGCGTTCTTGGTTGCCATGGGAATTGAGAGATACCCTTGCGCAGCTTTGTTCTGGATATTGTAGCCGGTTAAACTCCTACTTATTCTACTAATCCAGAATCTAAACATATGTCCAGCGTGCAATGAGTCCCCGTAAGCCTCTAACCATTTCTTTGCATGCCCAGAAAACCTACACATCGAACACCCCACTCCTTATGGTCCGACTCCGTCAAAACAGCACGTTCTGGACCAATCGTTGGATGACCTCGATGACAACTTATCTGAAACTTGCCACCTTAACGGAGACTAAATAACTGTTAAAACAACAACCACAACAGCTATCGATTTGCTTTCTTTTAGAGTTATCAACACGTTGCTACATAAATGCCGACATATTTAAATATTTCGTTAACTTTGGGACACCCTTTAATTTATTTGGGAAATTCCCCCCAGTTAAGCTGAATTCCTACATAATTAATTGATTTCGAAATTTTTTAGTTGTTGTTCGCCAAAATATTTTAGTTTTTTTATCAGTGCCCTTTAGACCCATTTTGGCAAAAGCCAGAAACAACTAGTTTTTTTATAATTAAATATGTCTAATAAGCAATGTTGGAAACCGATTTCTGTGTAATTAAAATCCAGCAAGATAAAATTACGATAACAAGAACATTTGGGCTTCTATATTGTATAATTTAATTAATGACATCAGAATGATTAATGGGTATTATTTGTATAATAGATACTAGACAATAGTTGTTGTATAATATTTAAAAAATTCTTGGAAGTAATCTATCCAAAATTTGATATAACATAATTCCTTACTTTGCGGCTAGATTATTATACAACACAGAAAAAGTTAAGGAAAGCTATAACACTCTGGAGAGAACTGCACTGACAGGAGGTAGCAGGTTAGCACCACGCCAAGATATTACTATGAGTTTGCAATCTGACAAGGTTATGAAATATGATCAACCTCCTCCAAGATTAAATCTGTCTCCTTGTCGCGTTCTATACGGGGCGTGCAGGCTCAGGAAGCACTTACCAAGCATGGGCGAGGTGGAACAAAAAACTACAGTACACCTGATTACAGATTGCCCAGTAATTTGTAAAAGTATGCTCAAGGCCATAGGATCCATATACGTGAACAGGGATCACATCACATCGGGCGCACCCAGCAAGCTCCTAGAGTTATTATCAGTCTTTGTGATATAGGAGAGGTGACAATAGATCATAGGTTGCAGTGCAAAACATCAAATATTTTCTATTTTAGCAGTATTCACCATAAAGCTCTCGAATTATTTTAGCAAAATTTTATTTTTCAAAATTTTTTCTGAGTTTTATTAGAAATAAATTCTCTCTCACTCTAAAGTCAAATTATATACTTACTATCTTAGAAATGCGAAATTACACCTACACCATAACTGTATTTCTAGCCACCCACAACCAATGAAATGGAAGGAATAAATGTGCGAATATTGCAAGTGTTGTTGCACGCCATTGTCCTGCTGTCAGCTTCTCGTTGTATCGCCAGCATTAATGCAGATTTTAATGCGTTTCCAGTGTTTGCCTTGGTGAGCGAGTCTGCTTCATTGTTTTAAACGCAATTTTCGCTCGCATTGCCACTGCGTGTACATTTCCTTATTAAAAATTTCCTGCATTCTAATGACTCCCTGCTGCAGCACGAAGCTACTATGTTGCAGCATTTGAAAGCCACTGTGGTGTAAAGCATCGAAGGTGTAAATGTGCTGCTGCCGTGGAATATCACTTGCAGCTTTCAAGTTAATGGCTCGAAAGTGATATAAACTAATGGCGGCAAGTAAACAACAAGAACTTGGCGACCACAACTCACAAATCACTTTAAGGGAGAAGAATGCGAAGAACACAAAGAAATTGCATTGGTGCTGTTGTACTTTACTGGTAGCGCATTAAAATTAGTTTAAGGCTGGTATGCACTTAAATAGTTATAAGTACAATGGAAGTTGTACAAAGTCAAATATTTAAGCAAGAAAGACGGTGAGAGCAAGTGTGAAATATAGTTGTATAGTCACACGTAATCGATATTTGAACAGCCGTTAAATATATTTTTTAAATTGTCGGTGTGTATCTGTAATGTAATTTTTGAGCTAGTCTACAGATATTCTGAACATAAGTAGACCACAGCTTATTGAATTTCTTACCTCCATTTGGCTTGGTCATATTCTCTGAGTCACTTGCTGTCATAGCACGTGCTCTTCGTTTCTAATTTATTCTTGTGGGTACTACATCGCTTGGAATGTATTAATATTTAAATGTTCTATCCTTTCGTGAGGTATTCGTAACTTGCAAACATTATACTATACATCCAAGTCTATTAAAGCTATTGGTATCTTACAGGGAAGTCGGCAAGGTCGTATTGATATATTTATTGCACAAAGTCTTACACCGCTCCACATTTAGCCTTGATAACGTTTGTCAAAAGAAGAGCTTTGGACTTTGAAGCTGGCTACCAATAGCTGATAGGTTTCAAAACACTTTTTTACGAGAAAACAACAGCTATTACCCTCCGAGGTAGCCAATGAACTTTTCATTGGTATCTGTTTCAGGCTTTCTGATTATTGTTGCGCTTTTCAAACTGAGTTTGGAGCTATCAAAGTAGTAGTTGGACCTTAGAAGCTACACCCATCGTATATGGGTAATACCAGCCTTAAATTCACTGACCTCGCGGTTGAGGCTGGTTAAAAAAATACTTTATTTCATTAGCATTGACATCAGGTCACTTCTGGATATTACGACGCCGTAGGTGTAAATGTGCTGCTGCCGTGGAATATCACTTGCAGCTTTCAAGTTAATGGCTCGAAAGTGATATAAACTAATGGCGGCAAGTAAACAACAAGAACTTGGCGACCACAACTCACAAATCACTTTAAGGGAGAAGAATGCGAAGAACACAAAGAAATTGAGTTTGTGCCGTAGTATTTTACTGGTGGCGCATTAAAATTAGTTTAAAGCTAGTATGCACTTAAATAGTTATAAGTAAAATGGAAGTTGTACAAAGTTGAATATTTAAGAAAGACGGTGAGAGGAAGTGTGAAATATAGTTGTATAGTCACACGTAATCGATATTTGAACAGCCGTTAAATATATTTTTTAAATTGTCGGCGTGTAGCTGTAGTGTAATTTTTGAGCTAGTCTACAGATACTCTGTACATAAGTAGACCACAGCTTATTGTATTTCTTACCTCCATTTGCCTTGATCACATTCTCTGAGTCACTTGCTGTCATAGCACGTGCTTTTCGTTTCTAATTTATTCTTGTGGGTATTACATTGCTTGGAATGTAAATATTTAAATGTTTTTGCTTTCGAAAGATATTCGTAACTTGCAAGCATTATACTATACATCCAGGTCTATTAAAGCTATTGGTATCTTACAGGGAAGTCGGCAAGTTCGTATTGATATATCGAACTCTATTTCTTGCACAAAGTCTTACACTGCCTCACATTTAGCCTTGATATCGTAGGAGGAGAAAATTTCGAATTTGTAGCAGACCCTCAGGGTTTGATGGGTAATAAACGACTTTATTACGAAAAAAAAATATATAATGGAGTATTGCTCTTGCCCTCCGAGGTGGCCGTTGTACTTTTCACTGATACCTATTTCAGGCTTTCTATTTATTATTACGCTTTTCAAACTGAATTTGGAACAATCAAAATAGTAGTTGGTGTCCCTTTTCGGAGCTCAGAAGCTACACCCATCGTATGTGGGTAATACCAGCCTTAAATTCACTGACCTCGCGGTTGAGGCTGGTTAAAAAAATACTTTATTTCATTAGCATTGACATCAGGTCTCTTCTGGATATTACGACGCCGAAAGTGAATCCTAAATAACAGTAAACAGTTGTTAAGGGCATGCGCTGTAGTATCGATGTCTTTGGAGTAGTAACAGGTCGGAGCTCCGTTGTGCTTTTATGGGTTACTATTGGACAACGTCAGGTGTGCTTAACGTGAGTAGCTGCTGACGGCGACCTAACCCCACGGCGCTCAAAAGCTCAACAGATGAAATTAATGCGTTGATCAGCGACCTGAAAATCCCAGACATTTTCAGTACCAATTGGCATGGTGGGATGGACACGCTAACCGCCGCACTCCTATTCAATGCCAACTAGCGAGGCTTTTCTGTCCGAAAAGTATTTCCGCCCATGTTACTATTGGACAGCTGGGCCCGGAGAGAGCTTACTTAGCAATGGGTAGCTACTGGTAACTGAGCGTTCACAAGATCCTTTTAGCTCAAATAAAGCGCCAGAGAGGGCCTTTCGCTCTAAGCGATGTTAGGCTTTTTCTAACTTTAAGAGTTATAACATACCATTAGCCTAATGATATCCATGATCGTAAGCGATTTAAGCCTAAAAGTCTTCGCTTCCATATTTGTTTCTTCTTGGAAGAAGATGTTGTACCTTCTCACTCTTGCGTGGGAGAAAGTGTACGGTAAAACAGAGAACAAAAATATTGCTTTGCTCTCTTTGCAAAATCAACTTTGCTTCTTCTTTCTTTACATTCACAGTCTTCAGTTCAAGCAGCCACAGGAAGTTCTTGTCCAGCATTCCTACAACTCTCACAGTCCAAAAGCACTAAGTTATTTAATAAAATGTACCTGTAAATTAATTAAGGGAGACCACTATGCAATTATGCTTTAATAAATATTTGACTTTGCACTCGAAAAATCTACACAAATATTTGCACAATTCATTTATTTTATTTTAAAGTAATATCATCGTGCTGATGTTACTCTATGCACTCCGAAAGCATACTTCCAACTTACAACTTCACCTGCCACGCTCTCACCTCTCCTACCCGCCACTGACCAACGAATGAATGCACTTCCCCTTGGTATTGCAATGGCAATGCTAAATTGTGAAATAATATAATAAAAGTCCCAACAAAATTGTGAACAAAAATAAAAATCGAAATAAAAATCTGAAATAAAATGAAAAAGGCAAATGCACAACCGCAATCTAAAACAAAAGGCCGCATTAACCACCGGCTGGCGCACTGGAAACTGCCGCAGTCAAAAAGTACAAATACGTGCGCATAATCTTGCCACTTGCCACTGCAACCGGAATGCGTATCGGTAGTGCACCGACGTCACGTACGTAAACTGAGATTTTGAGATTTTTGAATTTTGCATTGCATTTGTGCTATGTAGCAAGCAGATTATAGAACTGCAGCCAGCTACAATGAAAGTTATGCTGCCGCACACACACACACACACACATACGCACCACACAGCCACACGGGCAAATGAATGCGCACACTGATTTCAGATAGCCGCTCCCATTTACATAAAGCCGTTGAGCCTCATCTATGTATTGACCAAATCACAGCCTGCTGGACTTAACAGTTTGTATGCAGCCATGCCAGCTGTGCTTGCTGTTGTTGTTGTAGGCCATAACACACAAAACTAGTTGGTGCCAGCGCTTGGCAGGCTTGGCTGTCTGTGCTGCTGTTTGGCTCACCAAAACTTCCGGCTTTCGGATGCAAATTTTGTATGCTCGCGCAACGAGTCAACATTGGTGCCGGCGTCCGAGCCCACGACCGCCAACGGCATTTATCCGGTTCAGTGGCGGCGACGGCGACGGCGACGGCGACGTCGGCATTAAGATAAAGGACTTGTGCATGAAAATGCTCCGAAAACAAAGTGTGGCAAGCTCGCATAAAAAAGGTGGACCAGGAAGTTAAATGAAAATCAAATAAAAAAGTTGTTTTTATACGCCGTTGTGTGCACCGTAATGTTACGGTATTAAGTGCATATTGGGCGAGTGCTTAAAATTGAAAGTGCGATATGCGAATGAATTATAATAACTAGATATATCAGTTGTGGCGTGATAAGACCTTGTTGTGGCCGGGCAATGTTATTTGCAGTAATGCTGAAATTATATTACAATTAAGAAGCCCTTATCAGTAGCGGTAAATTTAATTAAAATTGTCTGTTATTACTTTGGGCCAGACGGTAGATAGGTTGTATAGTGTAAGTTGTAAATTAACTACACATAGTCGTGTAGTAAAATTAAAATATAATTTCTTGTATTCAGTCGTACTGTTAACTAAACTAATTCAACTATAATATTCACATTAAAAATCATACATGAAATCTGATCAACTTGCCAAATTAACAGAAAAGTCAAACAGCTATGACGGCAAAAAACCTGTTCTGTATTTGATGCGATCAGAAGCGATTGCTGTACTAAGAGTATAAAGTATTGAAACTGGGCTTAACTAATAATGGAGAACGCTACCGACAATAACTCATCAAGGAGAAACGAGCGATTGTCGAAAACTGTCCTTAAAATGTGATTAGACACGACACAATGATTTTCCATCTTAACAACGCCCGGCGTCATGTTGCAAGAGCGGTCAAAAACTAATTGGAAAACAAAGACTGAAAAGTTTTAATAAGAAATTCCAAACATAATGGATACTGTTTTTTTATCATTCGAAAGAACATTCTTTACTATTTATTCTTTGAAGATTACTTCTTTCAAATGCTGGCCGCGGCTACGTTTCAGACGGTCCATCCGTTTAGTCCAATTTTCGATTACTCTTTCGAGCATTTCGACTAGCAACAGTCGAATGACACGCGTCTTACTTCAAGGACTGAATCGAAGCGGAATTCTACGCATGGACTTTAGACTTTACATATATCCACAGGAAAAAGTCTAACGGGGTGATATACAAGTATCACGATCTTGAAGTGGCGCTGTATTGTTGAAACCAGATACCGCCGAGATCACGAGCTTCAATTTCGGTTATGTTCTCACCGGTATAATTTTTGAAAACACATTTACCGATGATTCCACTGGCCCACAAACTATACCAAACCGTTGTTTTTTCTAGATGAAATGGCAGCTCTTGAATATCTTCAGGTTGCTCTTCGTCACAAATGTGGCAATTTTTTCTTGTTTACTTGTTACTCATTGAACCAAAAATGGGCCTAATCGCTGAACAAAACTTGCCTCGAAATCGTCGGATCTTCTTGGAACTTTTCAAGAGCCCATAGAACGAGCGATGCCGCTTGGGAAGGTCATACGTCAGGGGAGTTACTGCGAACTGTTTTCATCAGCTACGGTTGCCATATTTTCTTCACCACGTGCAGGACATGGTCTATTAGTCGTACATTGTCCTAAAATGAATGTTGGCTCCCAAGATGGTTAATGGTGTTGCGAACAATACGCTCCTAGGCCATTATCATATACTCTTTGAATGTCCTGAAATTTCAGGAAAAATTATTTATATGTCACATCCATTTATCCAAAAGCTTTACTGCGCCTCCTGGTTTCACTTGGGTTAAATCAGGTTGTGTAATAATCTGTAGGAAAAGGCATAATATATCGTAGGTATCACATTGTATTCCTTAATTTTTAATCGATTCTAATATAATATCAGCATGCTTTCCAATAGCTTTATAACTCGTCATGACGATTGATAGCGATTAAAGTAAGTAATAACGATCAGGCCCATTTCTGCTGACGGGAGTTGTGAATATTTTTATTCCCTTTGATTAGACAAAATTTACATTTTTTATACCAAATTAACAGCATTTTTTTATTTCCTGTTCATGCCAATTTGTTTAATTCTTAAGTTGAAGGAACTTATTTTGTTGATATTTGTTGATTGCTTTAGCTAAACAGAGAGAGCGCGGTTCTAAAAGCACAAAAGAAATCGTTTACTTTTTACAAAAACTATATTTGCATTCCTCCATCATTGCACAGCCTGGTGAAATCGTTTTTTTCGTTCTTCTTTTAAGTAAATCGTCAAGATATGCGAGATTACAGGTTAGAGTGAAATGAGTAACTTCCTACTGCCACAGCCAGATCGTCATTAATTCGTCGAAGCGTTGAGGGATACCGAATTTTTTATACTTTGACAATTATTTAATTTGTAGAAAAGTCTTGCTGGTCGAAGAAGAAGTTCTTTATTTTTAGCCCAATTTCCTGGATGTCAATATTTTAGTTTCTTAAAAGCATAGAGGCAACGAATAAGGCAACTCATTAATGATTTCCTTTGAAGGCAAGCATTTTTTCTGGCTACGGCCTTATTTAAGTAAAAAGTACATGCTTCTCATAGCAAGCATATGAAATAAAATTACTATAGAGTGGCTGTACTAGCTCAACTATTATTTTTTATTGTTTTGGGTATTACTAAGAAGGAAACAAATTGGATTATCATTAAGTTTCTAAAATGAAATTTTAAATTTCAATGAATTTCATATATAGAAAGTATATGACGAAGATATGATGACCGGAAATTATTCAAAGTTTATTTATTTATATCAAAACTTGAAATGAGAGCGCATAAACGTTTTCAAAACACTTCAGTATCTGTTCTACCACTTTCGATCTGGCTTCGATGTCATTAGCATAGCATAGAATAACATATCATTGCCATATAAAATTACATATCTGTGGCTTCTGTGCTTATTTGTTTAATCATCGGAATTAAAAATATTCAAAAATGTATTCTATTTCCTAACAAAAGAAGAAAATTGTTTCCGAAATTCACCATTAATACATTTCTCCCACATATTGTTTCATTCCTTCTAAACCATACAAAATTATTAAATGACGCATGTCTATTATTTGCTTTCACTAATTTATGCGAAAAACATAGAAAAAATCTATAAATATTTGTTTTCCACAAATTGTGCAATTATCCTTGTAACAGAAGGTCAAATTGTGGTCAAAGACTCAATGTTATTATGGTGAACCATAATTTTCACAAGTTGCCGCAAAACCATTATGGCATGAGTGGAAAAATAACAAAGCACTTAAATTGTATGGAATATGTGAAAATACGTGGTAAGCGAACGCAAAGCTCCAATGCTTTATTAAATTATTATTACTGTCCATTAAATGCCAGTGGCAATAAAACTGCTATCTGTTCATATGGCTGCGCGCACATACATACATATAAACACACACACTCACATTTGCGCATATGAGCGCACACATGGCAGCGAAAGTTGTGAAAATAGCTAAATTAGTGTCGGAACGTGTTATGTAGTTGGACAAATCGAAGGGCAGCGAAGGTGAAGTAATGATGAAAAGCATCAAACTTGCATTAGCGCCAACCACAAAAACAAAAAACAAGAAAAAGAAGCATTTGGAGAAGAGAACATAAAAAGCTGGAAACAAATTAAAGACAAATGGACTAAACTCGCAAGTACAGTTACTGTCTCACATAAATACAAATAAGCACGAAAATATATATAAATATATATAGATATGTATGTATATGTATATGTATGTATGTGTTGTCGAAATATGCTTGGGGTAAGTGTTCGGAAATTGTCGTTTATTATCATATCGACTGTCTAACTGACTGGTCAACTGAAATGCGACATAAAGCAGGCAATAAAGTTTATGCGCGACGCAAATCTTACAGTAAATGACAGCAACAAAGTTTTTGTGGTCCATTTAAGGTTATGATGTGTATGAGCATAGTTGTTACGTATACGCAGTGCATGGCATATATTGTACATTATATACAAATAATCGATTGCTGAATGTGGCAAAAACCTGAATGCGTGTAAATATGTCGCAATCGCTTAATTTAGTTGAAGAAATAATAATTTGCGGATAAAGCTTTTATTTGCAAATATAGTTGTTGGACTGTGTTGTTGCGCCAACGCATTACTTACAAGACGTTAAGTCCTGACGATAGTTTTTGTTGTGCTACTAGTAGGCTGAAAAATAACTAAAGCCAAGTTAGTAGTATTGGGGGTAATTTGGATTCATATGGATAGCTACAAAGTATTAAAGAAGAATTTCAATCATGAATTCTTAATGAGAAGACCAAAACATAACGACGCAAAAGTGTTTTAATTTGTGAGCTTCCTCGAAAAGTTCTAAGATTAACAAGAATAATGTTAATTCAAATGTTTGATAATCATATGTACTATAAAATGAATCAAAGTCTTCAAAAAAACCCAAGCGACTCCCGAAACAAGAATCACAGAACAGCAAGGAACTCTGCCCAAAAAACCTATTCGGAGTGAAGGGGAACATAGCAGCTCAACAACGGCAAAATATTTCTGCGATGTAGCCAGAGATAGCCTACATGTAGGCATTATAGATGCTAACTCCTCCTCACCTACAACAATACAGAAACACTGGGTGAAGATGGTTGGTTCTTGGGTTGGTACAACTGTACTTAATTATGGTGCCAAAAATTAGCGTGAGCTGTCAAACAATGTGTTTGCAGCACTACTGTCAGTCGACCTCAGTAGTGTTTGTCGAATTTTACAATGACCGAAAATATTGATCAACGTATTTGTGTTTAATTTTGTGTTGCGAACGAATTTTAGTGTGCCAATGCATAGAAAATGTTGCAGAAGGCTTTTGGTGAATCTGCTCTATCAAAAACATGCACTTACAAGTGGTACAAGGGTCGGGGGACCGTCGAAGACATGCTTCGTTCTGGACGGCCGAGTCAACGAGTGTGACCGATGATAACGTTGAAAAAGTGAAGGCAATTGTTACCGAAAATAACCTTGTGAGTTTGAGAGAGATTGCCCATAAATTGGAGATGTCACACGAGCGCGTACACACGATTATGCAAGTAAAATTGGGTATGCAACGCGTTTCTGCTAGACTTGTTCCGATAGAGCTGAATTTCCTTTAAAAAAGGTCTCGAGTGCAGGTAGCTGCAGACACGCTGAATCGAGCCAATTCGGGTCCCACCTTCATGGAACGCATAATTACTGCTGACGAGACATGGGTCTACCATATGACAGACTTACGAACCAGCAATCATCCGAATGGCGGCCCAAGGCGCGCCAAAGCCAATTGAAAGTGAAGGTAATGCTCATTGCTTTCTTCGATGCTCGTGTGTTGTCCTCTATGAATACGTTCCAACTGGTCAAACCGTCAACAAACAGTATTATCTTGGTTATATGAGACGCGTACGAGACGCTCCGTCGTAAACGTCCGAATTTGTGGACTAACAATTCGTGGATTCTTCATTATAATAATCGCACAAAGTCATCATTGTGAATGAATTTTTGGCCAACACTCAATAAATATCATTGGGCAAGTACCGTATTCACCTGATATAGCCCCCTGTGATTTTTTCTTATCCTCCACGCTGAAATATCCACTTCGGGAACACATTTCGACTCGATTGAAGACATCAAACAAATTCGACGAGAGCTGAAGGCCATCCTGGAAAGTGCCTATAAAAATGTTTTGGCGATTGGAAGAAGCATTGGCTCATGTGCATCGCTTTAAATCGATGTTACTTTGAAGGATAATGGGTTAAAATTTTTCATTTTATTCATAAATTCCCGATACTTTTTTGACACGGTGTATATCACACATTGACCGACATTTTCGATCAAAAGTCAACTGTAGGAACCGAGGTCTAAATATCCGGTACCAATGAGCTTGAACAGTTTTTATTGGATTTAAACAATTATTGATCATATGATGGCATATACTAGAGACTTTATTTCTGCAAAGTTTTATCCCGTTATAATAATTGCTTCTTGATTTGTGAACGAATCAAGTGGAATTTAAATTTGTGCTATTTGGGATGTAGGAGTGGTTTTTGTCCGATTTCGTCCATTTTTGATTATAAAAATCTACTAAATTTTGTAAAAATCGATTCGTCGGGTCCCGAGATAAGGGGAAGAAAAGTGGTCGGTGCCACGCCCATCGTCCGATTTTCACAATAGCTCCTTTAGGGCTCTCCAATACCATATCGGAGGTGAAATTTAATGTCTCTGGTTATTGATTTATCGCATTTTAAGTAGTTTTTAAAAGTACCGTTATATGGGGAGTGAGCGGAGTGTCGGTAGAAATTCTTATAAGATTTGCACTCAGCAAATTTGGTTATTGTAGCTTTAGTAGTTTAGGGAATATGCACATTAAACTTGCTAGAGGGCGCGCCACGCCCACTTTTCAAAAAAAAAAAAACAAATTAGAACTTGAAAATTTTTTTTTTGTACTAAGGAACCTGTGCATCAAGTTTCATCATTCATTTTTTTACCCTTTAATGCTATAACAAATGCACCCGCGAAGGGCGTTATAGTTTTGCTACCTTTTTCTTAGTTATATTATATTATATAATAATCCAAGCGTAAAATAAGGAATTATGTTATATCAAATTTTGGATAGATAAGTTCCAAGAAATTTTTAAATATTATACAACAACTATTATCTAGAAACTAATATACGTACTTCAATAATATCCATTAATCATTCTGATGTCAATAATTAAATTATACAATATAGAAGCCCAAATGTTCAAGTTATCGTTATGTTATCTTGCTGGATTTGAACAACACAGAAATCGGTTTTCAATGTTGCTTATTGGACATATTTATTTATAGAAAAACTAGTTATTTCTGCCTTTTGCCAAAATGGGTCTAAAGAGCACTGATAAAAAAAACTAAAATATTTTGGCGAACAACAACTAAAAGATTTCGAAATCAATTAATTATGTAGGAATTCAGCTTAACTGGGGGGAATTTCCTAAATAAATTAAAGGGTGTCCCAAAGACCCAAATTAACGAAATATTTAAATATGTCAGCATTAGAAAAACGACAGTTGTTGTTGCAACGGTTATCTGGTCTTCGTTAAGGTGGTAAGGTCATCCAACGATTGGTCCAGGACGTGCTGTTTTGACGGAGTCGGATCATAAGGAGTGCGGTGTCAGATGTGTAGGGTTTCTGGGCATGCAAAGAGATGGTTAGAGGTTTGCGGGTACTCGTTGCATGCTGGACATATGTTACGTTTCTGGATTAGTAGGATAAGTAGAAGTTTAACGGCTACAGTATTCAGAACAAAGCTGCGCAAGGGTATCTCTCAATTCCCACGGCAACCAAGAACGCCATTTACTGAGAGGAAGTATGTGAAGGGTTTTATGCCTCCACTGTGAATGGCAGTCAATGCATGTCTGAAGTTAGATGCGTCTGAAATCTTATTGCCGTATTGTCTTATGTCGTCGAAGTAGTTGAGGAAGTACATCTTGATGTTCCTAGGAGGCAGTTCCACTTCAAGTGACAATTTTAAATCGTGCGTTAATTTTGGGCACCCTGTATTATTGTTACTCACATTTTCACAAATATACAAACCAAGCATTTTACAATCACTTTAATTATGATTGATATAGTTATAGCAAATAGATATGAGAGCAAACAATTAATATAAAAGCCACCCACAGTATCAAAGCAAATCATTAACACAGTTATAACCGAACTAAAGTGTAAAACATGAAATTCGCAACGAGCGCTCTCTCCGTGGTAGTACTGCTCTTCGCAGTTAGCCAGGTAAATTAATTATATTACTCCATAACTGCCTATAACAAAGCACATAAATATTATTTCCCCCAACTACAGGCAAGCATCTTACCTGCCGAGCAATTAGATGGCAATGACTTTTCCGAATGCATCCAGAAGTACCAATCACTGCTTACTGAATACTCGAACCTCGAGAAGGCAGCCAGGCAACAAATGATCGACTGTTTCCAAGATGGCACCCAATGCTTTAAGCATTATGCGCCCATTATGGCCGCAATCAACCAACGCATGGCCGCAGTAGATGCAAAAATTAGTTATTGCTTGCAACATGGAGGCGATTCAGAACCCGAAGCCTCTACAATCTCGTCCAATACTGATTCTCCAGCAACAGAAGACACTACCGACTCCAGTTCAACTAGTAGCCCAAGTGGACCTGTGACCATAACTGATTGCTTGAACAGTTACCAACCACTAATTGCTGACTTAACGTCCAAGGAGAAAGCTGCGTTTAACCAGATGGTCGATTGCATGACTTCAGGCAATTCACATGCCCTTTGCTCCAATGAATATGAACCCACTGTAGATCAGATCAACTCCAGTATCGCAGCCATTCACCAAAAATTTACAACATGCTTGGAAGATGCTGAGTCCGATCGTGCTTAATTCGGTCAATGCTGTCGGGATCACTTAATGTTTTTTCTTCTTTACTGGCTTTAATGTTTTACACTTTCAATATTTTCATTTAATTAATAAATTATTTCGAAGTAATAAAAAAATCAATTGCATAAGAAAAATGTTTTACTTTATTTTTCTTAATTAATTACATAATATTTTATAGAACACAAATACATACTTTGAAAGCCATATTAACTTTGATTTTGGACAGCTCATTGCAACTTCTTCCTAAAAGAGAGAGAGTTAAGAAATCACGCAGCATGGAGTAGAATATCAATGAGCACAGCTATTCGCATTTAATATTAACTGAGAGACGTCTTAACTCTGAAAATGTGTTCAATTTTTTCGAGTCCAATTGCACTTGCGTGATAATGGCGCAGTAACTTGCAGTGGCACTAGCCTCGCTGTTAAAAACTTCGTTTCGTTTGTTAATGTCGCCTGCCTGCCTTTCAAACTTTCGAAGCACTTCACTGCATGTCCAATTAATTTCTGCATACTTTTACGACACTCACGTATGCGGTCCATATCTGTTGAAAATTCTAATTCCCTGCAAATCGAGCGCCACCATTGTATTAAACACATATGAGAGTGCTGCAATTAATTGTCCAAAAATTACGCTGCACTATTTTCAGCTTGTCTTTATGTCGTTCTTTGAATATGCGAAAATGAAGCCACTACTAACGTTGTCGCTGGCGAGCTTAATGCTGCGAACGAATGTTTATTAACCAGCGCATGCGTTAACGCCACTTAAAGCCAGCAACCGTAGGCACCAACGCAAGCAATTAAAACTGGTACGCAGTTGATAATATATTTGTGACTGCACACATGTACATATGTGGACAATTCGTATGTACTCGTATGTACCCACGTGTATAAGGGTGGGTCAAAAGAAAAGTTTTATATTTTTTCCTTAGATAATTTCAACCATAGTATGTACACTCAGTCCTTTTTTTACGCGATCTCTTTTTACGCTATTTCACTTTAACGCGGTTATTTTTGCAGCGCAAATTCCTTTTTTTACGCGAAATTCTCACTTTAACGCGATTGCTTGTTTTCGTTTTTTGCTTGTTTACATATTTTTTACGCGTAATAATTTTTGAATATGTCGGCGCACCCTAATAGTGTGTGGATATTGGATATTGACACCGAGATAGACGATCATCCAATTAAAGCAGAGACGATTAAGCAAGGTTTTCAACTTGCAGCAGAATAGGAAAATTATTTTGTAGCAAATGATACTGATGCCGAACGTGCACGAATTTTTCAAAAAGATTTGAGTCTCTGTATTTTAAGATATAAAGAACTACATCGGAATTTATTGGGTCCAAAAAGAAGCATTCAAACAAAATTAACTGAATTGCACCATAATTCAGTTAATTTTGTCAGTCGGAGATGCTTAGTCAATCAGAACATCAATCCATAGTTCATACTATTCATATATCAGCGCCGGCCATCAAAATAAGCGGCTAAGAATAATTTCCACTACGGATAATGACAGTGATTGAACAGCATTCAACGGTTTTTTTTTCAATAAATCTACCTATTTTCTATTTCCTTCTCTTTTATATATGGTTTTTGTTTTGTATTTTTTATTTTGTTATGAATGAATAAATCATATGTATGAAATTTGAAACTGATTGTATTGTTTTTGAATATTTTTTTGCGAGCATATTTTGTTATACGCGATATTTTTTATATTCGGAACCAATTCGTCAGTTAATATAGGAAAACTAACCATTTTTACGCGATTTTTTTTTACGCGATTAGTGGCAGAACCAATAATCGCGTAAAAAAAGGACTGAGTGTACTCGTATTGTGAAAAGAAGTGAAAAATTTTGAGCTTTTATTATCGAATAATCTTCAAACGAGTAGACTTAAGGAAAAATCATCGTTACATTCGCTGTAGGTAACTTTTCATTTTCACTATTCAATAATTTGTTTAAGTGCAGTACATCAAAAATCAATAAATATGAATATTTTTTCTGTTATTTCGGACGAAATTTTCAAGGTTTATAAAGAAAAAATGAATAAATTATACACTTTTTGGTTCACACCCTAATGTTATGTGCAAATATGCAATTAAAAACTCATTAGGATGGGTAAAAAAAAAACATTTTCAAGGTAACTAAGGTCAAAAATAAACAAATACTTTTTGGGTCACACCCTAATGTAATGTACAAAAGTACTAATATATAGTAACTCATTAGAGTGGGTAAAAAAGAATAATATTTTCACGATAACTGAGGAAAAATTAAAGATTAATTTTTTAGGTCCCACCCTAATGTAATATACAAATATGCTGCTAATTAAGGTTGGTAAAAAAACAATATTTTTACAATAACTGAGGAAAAATTAAAGATTATTTTTTTTGGGTCACACCCCAATGTAATGTAAGGTGGGTAAAAAAAAAGAATAATATATTCACGATAACCGAGGAAAAATAAAAGCTTAAATTTTTGGGTCACACCCTAATGTAATGTACAAATATACTAATTATACTATTCTTCTTAAACTATTAGGGTGGGTAAAAAATACTTATGAACCTATTTTTCAGAGTACTAAAGTAAACTAACATTTTTTTGGACCACTCTAATACTCAAAAAAGTTTGATTATTAGAAAGCAATTTATTTTCATATGTATTTTAGAATTCCATACAAAATTAATTTTAAATTACAAAACTCATAGTACCTTTACAATTAAGAGAGACTCTCTTAGAGGTGTCTAAGAACCAGTTTTTCAGAGTACCAAGCGGAAAAAAATAAACATTTTTTGACCCACCCTAATTCCCACGGAAAGTTTTATACATATATTCATAAGTCTACTCACATATTCACATATTCTCATACCTTCCCACACAATCGTAACTCTGCCATTGCGACTAGAACACGGTGAAAATGAACACATGTTCGCGGGGTGGGGATCTACAATTTCGAAAGTCGGTAATGTGAATTGTGCGTTTGGTCGACCGCACGGCAATTAGTTCAAGCTCTCTTCGTACCACCAACAGCACTGATCTACGAAATTACTTTCCACTTCGCCGCACCGATTGCGGCAAGGCTTTGTACGTTGCACGTTGTTGTTGCCGTTGCAGTTATTGCTGCACTGTTCATGACTGTCACAGTGCAGCACTTCAACGCAGTCAACGCACGCGTTGGTGCAACTTCAAGTGGGTGCGCGTTGCGGTCAATTTTATTGCATTGCCTCATGTGGCATGCCAGAAATATGAAGCAATTTAGGAAGCGCGCACGGCGAAAGCAAGCGACCGGGAGCAGTCAAGGCAGACAGGCTTTGCAAGTCATAGCTGACAGTGCAATAAAAGCGCATCAGCGTTTAAAAAAATAAATGACAATGCCGCACAACTGCTACTACACGTACATACACATATGTACGTATAGCACAAGGCAAGCGGAACACCTTCAGGCAGCTGCGGAGGCGCCTGTTGCTTACGCGCAGCTGTGCGCCAACGTACTACACTCCAGCAACTTTAGCTGCCACTTCAAGTTTAAGTAAATTACTAAGCCATCAATCACAGTGTGCAAGATAAAGTTTATAAGCAAAGTAACAGCACACCAGTACACACACACACACATATACATATATATGAAGTTACTGCGCTCTTTACCTTACCTTGTAACTGCACACATAATTTTGCCGCTGCCGTTGTCTGCGCGCATGGCAATTTAGCAGCGCTGCCAACGTTGCCTTTTTGACAACATCTAACACCTTCGCTGCAGCACACATCTTTGTAGTTTCGTAATGTTTTCACAGCAATTTCTCTTCCAGTTACAGCACACACACTTATACTCAGCCACTTGCATTGCTGCTATTTTCATTACTCTGGCTGTTGCTGCTGTTGTTGCAGCCGTGCTGACTGCTCATGGTGAATGTGCCAGCCATCACTCAGCGTCGTAAAATTTCTGAGCGAAAATGTGTGCATATTAGAACTGACATGAAATGCAGCCAGCTACAATATCAACAGCGCTTCAGCGCCATGCAAAATATTCCCATAGATCTAATATAATCACAAAATGACGGGGCTATGTCTTCTCTTACTTCTCGCCAACACTTTTCACTCCATTGAATTTGACTAAGAATATTTTTAAGTGCGAAGAATGCAACAAAAAAGTTGTTCGATTTAAGTAATACGAATTGTGTGGGAAACTGTTTTTGTATTTTAAAGGACTGGCGCAAAAGTTTGTACTATTTTGAGGTAAACAATTCATAGATATATCGCTTTTGGCGACCTTTCAACTTTTCGATCTCATTTTTGTATCACAATAGCATTGATATTTTCTTGCAGTCTTGTCAATTTCCTGATATTCAATCTTTTCTGAGTTCTATAACTTTACTTTGAGATATCCAAACTTTATAACATGGACTCCAAAAAACCCTGTATAAGCAAAAACTAACCACACACTGCTCTCCAATCTGCATTGATTTAATCTGTCTTCTGATCGCTTAATACTTCAGTTCGACCGGCTCTTATAGTTCATATAAACGTACTTAGAAAACGTACCTAGATCTTCGCACCCAACATCGAGCCGCATATCGGTATGTAATCTATACGAAAGAAATATAATCACCCAATGATTGATCAGCGGAAGAAAACCAAATGTCTAATACTTATTATTTAACAAAGTATTGTGTTTGAATTGTTTTTGGCCATAATCAGTTTAAAACAATGAATCAGATATACAATAAATAGATAACTTTTCTTTGTAAATATTTAATTATTTGTATGAATGACTGATCGCTTGCGCCATGTGTTAAATAGATTCAAACAGAAAGTGAAAGCCCATGATTGCGCTTGGTATTGTTTAAAAATAGACTGTTACCTTATACTGTAGAAAAGACCATGTGGGAAGACGGTAAATAATTAAGCTCATAGTTGACTTATGGAATTTATAATTATAACGGGTGATCCGAGTAGAAGTACTTTTTTCAATAACCTTTTTTTAAGGTTACGCATGAATCGTTTCAAGCTGTCATGTCACTTTTGTTTAGTATTGTTTAACATTTCTTCATTATTAACATTTACGTGCAACTTTATTATGAAAAATCACATTCTGTAAAGCATTCCAGCATTCATTACAAGATAATATTCGACCGAATAGACCACGCGCAGGACGCAGGGGAAAAACTATAGCTGCCGTATCTGGGAGTATACACGAAGACCATGGATAGTCGATTCGGTGTCGTTCGCAGAAACTCGGGACTGACGTGTGGACTGATTTGCCACAGTTAACGTCGAGATCCTAAATTGAAAGCTTGGCAAAACACAGCTGGTGTAAGAACTGAAACCACTTTATGGGCGCTTCAAAAGTTCCAAGATGATCTGTCGTTTTTTAGCCAAATTTTTATTCAGAGATGACGTCCATTGTGGCTCAATGGGTGTATAAACAAGCAAAATTACCGCATTTGTGATGAAGAGCAATCTGAAGAGATTCAATAGTTGCTACTTTTCCAGAAAAAGTAACGGTTTAGTTTAGTTTGTGGGCCTGAAATTGAAGCTGGTAATCTCGGTGATATCTGGTTTCAACAAATGATGCCACCACTTCCAACACATCGCATCAGTCAATGGATTTATTGAGAGAACACTTCGATTAGCAGATAATATTACGTTTTCGGCAGGTCGGTTGGCTGCCATGATCGTGTGATTTCACACCGTTAGACTTTTTCCTGGGTGATATATAAAGTCCAAAGTATATTCGGATAATCCCGCTTCGATTCAGGCTTCCAAGCAAAAATATCACGCGTATCATTCGCCTGTTACCAGTCGAAATGCTCGAACGAGTCATCGAAAGTTGGACACAATGAATAGGCCATCAGAGACCTAGCCCCAGCTAACATTTGAAAGAGATAAACTCCAAAAAATAAATGCGAAGAATGTTATTTCGAATGATTATAAACATTCCCTATTAGATTTGATATTTCTGTGTTTTTTCTTTGAAAAATTAGTGAACCTCAAAGTGGAACACCCTTTTACAATGTACACTAGGTGCTTAAATAGCTAAAACTTAAGTTGCTTCTAAATATTGAAAAGCTCTTAAGTACTATTAATCATTAAGGCAAACATACTCTATTTTCTTATAGGAACCCCCTGATATACCAAAAAACACAAAATTCTTATCACTGCGTGCCTCTTGGAATACAATCTTCACCAAACCTAAATTACAACAGAAATATATTGCCACTTTCGTCACACTTTATCATTCGGAACAACAAATTACAGCCTTAACTAAATGAAAGTGTAGCTGACCCCCAATCCTGTTGTGCTCTATGGTATCTATTTAGCTGAGAAGCGTTAGTTATGCGCTTTTGTAACACGATGTTGTTCTTTCTAGTTATCCCCTCATGTTAGTTTATGTGCAAAACGATTTATGGCATTTATTATTAAACTTTGCCACCTGCAAAAATGTGGTTACGCACATTTGTCGCCTCAAAAAGATGTTACCAAACACATACGCAAGCACCTACAATTACACTTGTCTTCCAAAGACGTTCCCTGTTGGTCAGTTGTGGAAGTTAAATGAAGTTTAATGTTCGGTAGTCAGTTTGGAATAGAACTGGGGTTGTGAAAAACAAAGGGAGACTTGAGAACAGTTTCATAAAGTAAGAACTAAAATAAAAGGTAATCAATGTCAATGCATAGAGCGTTGAAATGCATTAAACAATAAAATTTCCTCTTTAGCAATTTTATAGCCTACCTTTAGGCTGAACACGCTGTTTGTAGTATACCTTTAGGATTCGTGCGTTATATATTGTAAATACATTAATAAAACATAAAAACTTTTGAAAACTCTACTTACTCGCTAATAGTTACTTCGGTATTCATCTAATTTACCGACAGGGTCTGCGCTTTGTTTGTAGGTAGAGTGTAGGGAAAATGCTTGCGCTTCTAAAGCAATAAACACAAACGGACGATAAAAGATGCACTTAAATAACAAATTGTTGCTTGGCGAGTGGCAAATGAAAATAGGGGTCACAATCCTTTCACTCGTGTGCGCTCATACATTTCGCTGCATGAGTGTATTGTGAAAGTTGATTTTGTTGTTGCAGAGATAAGTTGCATTTTACCGAAGAAGCCACATACCTAACCAAAAAGCACCACAACTCCAACATATGATTGCCACATAAAGCAATTTAAAGGAGTTTTTGAATTTTAGTAGTGAGGCTGTATTAGAAATATTTAAGACTGTGCTTTTGGAGAATATCTTTGAGTTCTTAAACTATAAAGCGATACAGGGTTAAGTATCTAGCGGAGTAGTAACCGTATATACAGTATAAGAGACATTTCAGGCAGATGTTATTCAGGTAACCCTTGAATGGTCCTATAATAAACTAAGATGCGATCAGAAACTCATAGATTTTGTCAACCAAGAGGCTCTAAATCTAGGCTTTGAAGTTGAACAAATATGTACGACATGGAACTACCACTTTTTTTTACACAAAAATGGCAAAATATAGCGAATTTCTTCATTATTTTCACTCATTTTTGAACAGGTGTAACTCTTTTCAACTTCTCCGAATTTAATTTTTTGGTTAAATGAAGCTTAGAATCTCACCTTTCCAGCTCTATATGGTATGAAACAATGTGATTGGTAGCACTGTAGATATACGACTGCAGCGACATCAATTAAAAAAACTTTTTCGATTACCCAATATCTCCTCCACTACATTTATTGCAAATATTGCATTAATAATATTTTCCAAATAGTATTCATAAATTTAAAATTTAATATTTAGCTCACTTGGTTACCCTATTCATTAGACAGCGTGGAATGGGTAGAGTTGGCCAAATTGCTACTGTGACTCACATTTGTAGATAAAATTGAAAAAGAGGATTCTATACGCATGTTTGTTCCGTTACTGTTGCTACTCGTTGTTATTATTGCAAGAAATTGTTGGTTTGCTTTCAAAAAGGTACGTGACTACATTGTTCTCAGCAAGAGTTCACATACTATACCCTGCTTTCGTACATGTGTAAATAGTTGTTTTTGGCTGCTAAAAGTAATAGAGTGCTTACATGAATACAAGAAATTTTTGAATGTAGCTGCAAGTTAGGAGTGGCTTTATTTAAGGTTTTGTTATATATTTGAAGTTAACATACTACAGAGTTAAACTGATATATCAAATAGTTTTTTAGTTACAGAATTCTGTAGTATAGCCGCTCAGTTCAATAAACTTGATCAGTTTATTTCTAAATGCATTTTTCTTACGGAATTTTTTTTTTTTTTATTTCCTTGAGTGATAACTTGGATAAAATTTATCTATTTACTATCAAAGTTTCTCTGTATTTTCTACACGAGTGTTCATACAATGACCTAACTGCCTTTAATCTGTCCAAAAATATAAATTTTCCAGTACAAAAACATCAAAAAATTTTGAGTAAAATTTAACTTTTTTAAACCGCTGCTATTTTTAGTTTTTTTTATATTTTTAACCCTGTTCATTGTACAGACAATATCTTTTAGAGAGATTTTTGTTCTTGAAGGTTTCATCTCCTTAGCAGACCGCAATCACAGTAGCAACGCACGTGTTTTAACCTCATCGGAGATCGCAAAAATTTCCTTAAAACGTTTACTTTTTATTTCTAAAATATGTCTACATTCACTCTTAAAGTTTAAAATCCGTTTATAGAATATTTTTTTTACTTCCAGTAATCACGTTTTTTCGGCAATTCACCATGAGTGTCTGAAAATAATATGCTTAGCTACAAACGTTGAAGGCGAAGAACGTAGATGTTGCGTTAAGATTTCTCGGAATCACACTGGTTAGAAAAATGTTAACTTTGTTTGTCAGATGAAAACTCATATCAAATATTGAATGTACTGGGGACACTAAACAACAATGTGTGAGTGAAAAAATGGACGCGATCGCTTTCTTGTGACATCAAAACATATAATTTCTGAATATTTTAACTGAAAAGTACAAACATCAGCTACAGTTAAATAAATTAATGTTTAATGTAAAAATAATAATACGATTTTCGTGAATATTTGGCTTCAGATTTTCATTTCTTAGCCTCCAACAATAATCTGCTAGCATTCCTATGCTCGATTGCCCTTCATAATACTTCTCCATAAAGAATATGGTCTGACGGAACCTCTGGTCTTGTTCGTCACTCACATGAGCTAAATTTTCCGGAAAGAAATCAAATCTATATGATAGTCCAGCATACATAATTTTGTGGGGTTACCTCGGATAAAAAATAATCTTCTTTTTAACAATTTTTTTCTCATATAAAAAAATAAATATTTTATTAGTTAGAATTTTTTACTGAAATATCCCCTAGCAAGGTGGCAACTTTTCTTCACTGGCAATAACAAATTTCGCCCTCAACTTAAATTGAATTAAATTGGCTGGCGAATAAAAAACCAAGTGTCACCAAGCGGCAATGGGAATAATTGCCAAAGAAAAATGGCGACGACTAACAAAAAATTATTGAAAAAATCAGGCCATAAATTCAAATTAAAACTACTGAGGCAGAGCAAAGCAATGATAAAATGGCAAAAGGCAAACGGAATGGAAAAGAAACCGCTTTTTGCGACGCCGAATGGTGAAAGAGCGCAAAGTAAAAGAAATAAAGAGCAATGAGTCAATGAAGAGGAATACTGCCACCAAAAGGGAATAACGGGAATAAGTGTAATAAATAAAGTGGAGAAATGCGCCAAGTAAAACAAACGAAGGCCAGCCTATGACCGGTAAACGTTTTGAGCAAAGGCAATAGCTCATTAAGTGCCGGCGACTGCTTGAAGCGTAGCCGAAATGTGTTGCAGGAAGATGTGTAGGTGTGTGTTTGTGTGTATATGTATGAGTTCATGAAGTTATTTATTTACTGCAGCTTATCAAGTGTTATAGCCGTTCATATAATAGCCAAGCTTATAACATTATATAGTGTATACGTGTAATTGTAGGTGTTTGCAACATGTTTGTGGCATGTCTGGATGTTGCCACATTTTGGCGATAATTCAAATTGATGACACATTAGCACGTTCGCTGGTTGCCAACATATGAGCAGCGGCGCACGACAGGCTACCTCGATTATGCCCATAAAAATATATAGGCGTATGTGATGCTTGTGTAGAAGAAGTGCGCTGAAACTACAAGCGTCAAGCGATGCGCCTCGAATTTATTGCCAAGCTGTAGATATATATATAATATTGTATATATATAAATTAGATATACATCAGCTAAGTGAGTGCAGCACGTGTGTGCACTCGTGTCTTTATAAAAATCTCATTGCCAATACTCGCAACTACAAATTGAAGTATACCCACACTCGTTTGCTGGCTCATAACTCATACATGCGCACATAAATTGTGAGCATTAAATGACTTGAAATAAAGGCCAGCTAATGTCCTTAAACAGCAATTGCTTTGTAACGCTTTCTAGCTTGGAGTTTGTTAGCAACAAAGTAAAACAAAGATTATTGGTTTCAATACTTCCAATAAGTTATGAAGCTAGTTGACATTAGATTGCCTTTATGAAGACAAATTTCTGATTTTTTGCTGCTTCCATCGTCCACAAATAACAATTTGAATTAAAGCCGTTCACTATTTATTGGTGTGAATGTACTATGATTTTTCCACTGGTGAGGAAAATATAAATTTAGTGAAAACTCACATATTTGAAGTATTTTTTTGAATAAATATTTTGACTTCAGAGAAAAATTTCTTTTATTTAGAATATCCAACTTTTTACATGAGAAAAAAATTGTTAAAAAAAGTAGCCGAGAAAACCCATGTAACCCCTTAATATACCTAAGACTGTCTTATTTCATATTCATCAGGGATTCAGAAATAGAAAATGCTTTATGCAGGTCAAGAGCTTTTCCAAAAAAAACCTATCTGAAATTGCATATCCAACCAGAGTTCGCTGAAGAAGTTAATGTTATATAATTTCTGATCTATAAAATTCGTATTCTCTTATCTTTAAAAGACATTGTGTTAAATTTAAGACTTAGTCGGAAGAATTGTTGTTTGCAGTCCCTAACTAAGCACTTCTACTAACGAAAGCTACATTAGTTGCCCTCCCCCAAGCACTGCATCAGTAAATATTGAGAGCAAGTGCATATACTAAGCCGATGCCACCTTGAAAACAACTAAAGTGCGAACTGTCGTGTGGAGTGTTGAATTAGAGACACAATATTTCCGCTAACTCTCAACTGTATAGCGCTATCTGTCAAGTTGTTTATCAAAACGACGCTGCTAAGGCATAACATGCAAAAGAAGTAAGTTTCCCTGAAATGTCTGCAATCAGATGCGGAATTAAAAAAAATCCCAAAAATACTGATTAAATATGTATCTCGGATATGCTGAAACGTTTAAGTAAAATATATGATTAAATATATATATAAAAAATTAAATTTTTATCATTTGAAAAATAGACTGTTTCAAACACATTTGCAATTTTTGGTTTTCGGCTGTGATACGGGAATTGATTTCTCTTATGGTCGGACCAAATTTTTCATCGCAAACCTCATGCGTATTTCCTTGAGACACGCAATCGGACATGTTGTTAGATGCAGTTTGTTTCTCGGACGCTAAGTCTGTAACTAATTGTGTGTACATCCCCAAGCAATCGGAATTGGACTCAGCGCCGGTTAGGCTACTAGTTGGGATGATGTCGGTAGAAACTTCTCTCGGTTGAGAATCCGTGCTTGTAACACTTGTAGAGGCGGTGGTTGCCGAAGCGACTGCATGGGTAAAATTATCACCGTTCAATTGAGCAGCTGGTAAGGCGCTTGCCTGTGGTTGAGAGATAAAATTTTCACTTTTCGTATAGTCAGGTATTCAGCAATAAAATTAATTTACCTGGCTAACTGCGAAGAGCAGTACTACTAAGAAGAGAGCGCTCATTGCGAATTTCATGTTTTACACTTTGGTTCGGTTATAACTGTAATAATGGTTTGCTTTGCTGTTGTAGCTAGTTTTTAAGACAAATTATTTGACATATTGTGCTTATTATATATCGATATGGAGAAACCATATCAATCATAATTAAACCGATGATAAAATGTTTCGTTAGAAAATTGTAATGCTAGTGTAGAGAAAACATTCTGTAATCATATTTAATTGGTTCCGCAAATAATAAATGTAATGCTGCCATATGGATCCAACAGGTTTTCCTTTTCTTATCAGTCTATAAGTGAAATGTAAACACTTAGTTGCAGAAATCTAGAAAAAGGTATTACCTTTGTAAGCAAATATAAACCTATGATATACAGTGTTGACAAGTGATTTATATGAAGTCAAACAAACATCAATTAAGACTATATTAATTTGTGTAGTTTTGGGTATATGTGCCGTACATTTACACTTTTATATGAAGTTATGAATATTTGTAACATATTATATCAACTGATCAAATTTGACCCGGACTGATAAAAAAACAATTAATGCATATATTTTAAAACCAATCTTTATTTTGACCTTCTAAATAGGGTTCTAGGCCAATGCGACCATGTTAACGCTTAATACAATTCTCCATACATTTCATATAAGCCTTGGCTGAGCTGGTCGTCATTGCCTTCAATAAATTTTAGTTTTGCTTTTTCAGTTTCAGTCTATTTTTGCAAGCTATTCGCTAAAATTCAGGAAACCTTCGACGTCATATTCATAAACCTAATTATGTTTCTCACCAGTAATGGATATATACTGATTACGCAGCTACTCCAAGTTCTTTTTGGCAATGTATTTAGCTATTTTGGTAAAAATCTAGCATAGACGTCTTCGATTCGCCATTTCTCTGTGCGTAATCTTTGCGCGCTGCTCTCTTGTAAAAAAATCACTTATGAAAGTAAAGACAATGTTACCGAGTTGAATTTGTTCAAAAGGGTATGCCGATACTTTTCAATTAAGGTAGCTATTTACACGCTTCATGCTGAAAATATTAGAGAAAATGTGTTTAGTCGATCTATAATAGAAGTTGAGAGCTTCTGATATTTTTCTGCTGCTAATGCGATGTTTTGCTGGCACTGTTTATTTAACTTTTTCTATGTTATCGTTATTATCAGAGGTGGATGACTCACGTGAGGCAAGTATTCATTGAATTTTATTACCAAAATCAGTGTTCGGTTCGAAATGTGAAATCCGCTTTTTTATCGACAAATTTTGTTCAGCGATGAGGCTCATTTCTGGTTGAATGGCTACGTAAATAAGCAAAATTGCCGCATTTGGAGTGAAGAGCAACCAGAAGCCGTTCAAGAACTGCCCATGCATCCCGAAAAATGCACTGTTTGGTGTGGTTTGTACGCTGGTGGAATCATTGGACCGTATTTTTTCAAAGATGCTGTTGGACGCAACGTTACGGTGAATGGCGATCGCTATCGTTCGATGCTAACAAACTTTTTGTTGCCAAAAATGGAAGAACTGAACTTGGTTGACATGTGGTTTCAACAAGATGGCGCTACATGCCACACAGCTCGCGATTCTATGGCTATTTTGAGGGAAAACTTCGGACAACAATTCATCTCAAGAAATGGACCCGTAAGTTGGCCACCAAGATCATGCGATTTAACGCCTTTAGACTATTTTTGTGGGGCTACGTCAAGTCTAAAGTCTACAGAAATAAGCCAGCAACTATTCCAGCTTTGGAAGACAACATTTCCGAAGAAATTCGGGCTATTCCGGCCGAAATGCTCGAAAAAGTTGCCCAAAATTGGACTTTCCGAATGGACCACCTAAGACGCAGCCGCGGTCAACATTTAAATGAAATTATCTTCAAAAAGTAAATGTCATGAAATCTAACGTTTCAAATAAGAACCGATGAGATTTTGCAAATTTTATGCGTTTTTTTTTTATCAAGCTAAAAAATCACCCTTTATAATAGAAGTTGACAACTCCTCATATTTCTCTGCTGCTAACGCGATGTTTTACTGGCACTGTTTATTTAACTTTTTCTATGTTATCGTTATTATCAGAGGTGGATGACTCACGTGAGGCAAGTATTCGATGATTTCAGGACCTTCACGGAATGCTTTGTGCCACTAAAATATTTCTGTTCGTGATAAAATAGAGTCTCCAAAACACTTTTCAAATATTTTTACCAATCATGTAACAGTGATTTCATTGGAAACTCAAAATTTCAAGCAAACTCTTTTCGGCATTTTTTGTTTCATGGTAAGAGTCAGGGCCAAATTTTTGCGCCGTAATCAAACAGCTGCCAACAAATATGCATTATTTAATATACAAGTACTAGTGCTTGTATGTAGTACCAATCTAGGAAAAAAATTGTTTATCCAGTAGGTTCAGTCCGGATCAAATTTGATCATGACTTTAGCTAAACTTATACAGAAAGTATCAGTCCAGTTTAAAGGCATCTTAATAACACAAAATGACAAACTTTTTCTGATAATAACGCGGTCTGGGATCTACCAATTTTTTCACCTCTTAAGACCTGCATTTTTTAAATTACATATGCAGGTTGGCTTTTATATTTTGGGATTAAAGAACAGAAACAAATTTTTATCATTGAAAATCGCTTGATTGTCTCTGAAAATATTCTCTAATCAGTGCTATAAGCTTCCGCATGACTTTGAACCAATTTGCGAAGCATTCTTTAAACTCTGATTGAGTTGTCTCCAAAACATGCATTCTGAACGTATAAATCGCCTCTTCAGGTGTCGAAAAGCGTTGACTTCTTAGTTTAGTTTTTTCGTATGGGAATAAAAAGAAGTCATTTGGAGCCAAGTCAAGACTTTATGGTGGATTACTCTTTAAATCGATGTTTTAAGCGCTAAAAAATGCAGTTATTTCAGTGTGAATGCTCGCATTGTCTTGGTGAAGACTGATCCATCTTCGACTTGAAAACATATGGTTGTGTACCATTCAGAACTTATTGTACTGCATTGTTCTAGTGATTCGGTTGCGATATATGCAGTTGTTCCATAAAAAACAGGCAACGATTTGCTTTGAAGTGTTTTGGATCACCTTGAAACACTAATGCAGTCGACTGATCCTTATTTTCGAGCTCATACAGGTACGTTTAAACTCACGTTTCATTATCTCTCACGATTTCATGAACGTGTTTCAAAGCACAGCTATTGTATTTTTTAACATTCCTTCCAACCACTGGACTCAAGCCTTTTTTTGAACGGTCAAATTGTATGGGATCCAACGTGTTTTTTTTTTATAATCAAACATCCATGCAATATTGAATGAGTGCAGGTCTCCCTTAATAAGGTCAGGCCATTAAAACCTTTAATTGCTTCTATCTCAAGGTAGGTCCCACGACTATATGGTAGTATTAGTTTATGCACAGCATCAATAACTTCCGTTACAACGACTGATTTCGGACAACCTTCACGAGATCTGTCTTGATTTGACCTACGACCTCAATTGAATTCACCGTACAATCGGTTGAACACTGGTCCTTTATAGAGATTTATCATCAAAGCTTGAACTAAAGTAATCTCTGCAGTGTTGCTGAGTTAATTCACCTCGAATGAATGAATGAATGAAAATTTGTTCGAGTATAAGTTACTGTAAGCAACACAAATAACGGTTATATGACAAAATGTTCTGAGTATGTATGACGTCAAAAGTGTTAAACTTTACAATAAAGTTGTAAGTGACAAGAATGCTATACTAGGGTTGCGAAATCCCGAAATATAAAAGTTAACGTATGTTTAGGTGACGCAACCATTATTATATTATACTTTGACCCGCTGTAGATCCATAATATCAAGTTCCTGTATTACATTCTACTTTTTTTCTTTTTTTTCAATTACTTAGATATTCAACACTCAAGAAAGCTTAAATAATATTGTATAATTGACCTAAATTAACCGTTGTTTACATAGCGCTGCATAAGCGCCAACTTTTGCACTCAACTGATTTCAATTTTCCGCTGACAAATTTTCGCCAGACAATTTGCGGCATTTTTAATAAGCGGCAAGCACACAAAGATTCAGACAAATTCGCGTAAGAACAAAGGAACGATTTATGTGAGTAAATAAAGCTGAAGAGAGAGCCCCGAGTGAGCGAGTGCAAATAGAATAATGTGGAGCATGAAATACCAGCGCCTTGAAGAAATGACCAGTGAGATTTAAATTATAAAAGTGAAAAATATATATAAATATGTATGTTGGTATATATATATATTTTTTTTTTTTGCTTTTGCCTTCTAAAGACATGGGATTTCTTTCAAAAATCGCTAACGGAGAAAGTATTAACTTGCACAAACACAATCAAGCAATATTATGCAGAAGACACCAAGACAGTGATGAAGAAAAGACAAAATGTGCGCTTGGTTGACTTCCAGCGCTGAAAAAATATATAATCAAAATAAAACAAAAGCCGAATACCGTTAAATATACAAAAATTTCGAGGTGACTAGCTGCAGCGCCAGCAGTCGCCAAAGGAGAGCTCAGCAGCGCATGCAGACGCAGTGGACTCAAGTGGCAGCAACGCCGCAAGGCACAAAGTTAGCTGGGCATTTGTGCCACATGCCACACGCACTTGCAGGCAACGTCTGCCACACTGCTGCACACATCACGGTAAAGGTCACTGAACATAAAATAAAAAAAAAAACACTTGAGAAAAGGAAAACTACGAAAGTAAGAACAAGAAGCCAAAGCAGCATGGCGAATGGAATGGACAAAAATGGGAAATGATAAAACTGAAGTATGCGACTTTGTCAAAAAATATTTAAATTGAGAAGCATCATATTAATGCTGAAAAAAATACAACAAAAATTTGCAAAAGTCGCACACAGTCACACAGAGCCACACACAGCCAAATACATTGAACCATCTACTAAAGAGCAGAAAAGTGGAAAAGGAAATAAGCGAAATGGAAGAAATCGAAAAATGCTTGCTTCGAGTATGAGAAAGCAAATCAAATTATAAGAAAATTGCGGCAAACTTCGCCAAAGTGACGTCCGGATGGGGCTCGGGGCGATTTTTGTGCGCCACACTTTTGTGCATTCAAAATGGCTGAGAAGACAAAAGTCGCCGTTGGCTGGACAAGAGTTGAGCCAACAAAGGCAGTGGAGAGACAAGCGGCAGCGAACACAGCTACAACAACAACTAATGCAAAACTAACTACTACAACAACAGCAAAATCAAGAACAACAGCAGCAGCAGCCGGAACAGTTCAGCAAACAGCATTTGAGTGAATTTCTAATTTTCTACTGCAGTGATTTCGTATGCACAGCACTCAAGTGTGTGGGCCGCTGCTGCCACTACTGCTGTTTAAAATAATGTCGGCACTCAGCTGCAAGCAAAATTGTGTGGGTGGTGCTGACGAGCGCTGGTGTTGGGCGCAAATGCACATTGCATGCGGCTACTTAACAACCGTTGCAGCGTGGGCAATCGTGCGGCGCAAAACATTTACTCTAACGGCGCACCGAAGAGTGTGCGTTGCGCACTAGCGTATGAGAATTGAAGGATCGGAAAGTCCCTAAGGAACCTAACGGAGCTACATAGAGTAGAGACGCAGTGATATTTCTTAGTTAGTGGAAAGCTTTGCATGTTCCAATTAGCTGCCGGAATGCGTTCTCACTGATGGAAAGTAGATCTGTTCCTCTTGCTTGAGGTTATAGAAGGCGTGGCGTGAAAATATTTTAGAGACTGATGACCTTATGTATCGAACAGCTCTTGAATCTTCAAGTGGTTATTTACATATCGCTTATATTTTTGAATCATTGATCGTTCTTTTAGAAGAGCGATCGCTTTTAAAAGGAAAACTTTCTTTCATATCAAATATTGACCCGACTTGCATTCGAAACCATGAAGCTATAGGAATAAGTGTCAATAATTGGAATTCATATACGAATATTGTCAATTTCATGTTTTTGTTCGATGTCAAAATGCTAAATGACTCCTCACCGAATAGGTACACACAAGCATTAAGCGATTTCATAAGAAAAGCATAATCAGCATATATGATATTTCTATCTGCCACTTTGTTAGTTGTGCATATCGTTATCGAAAGTTTTTAAATCTACTGTTAATAATGCATGCACAAAGTGCTGAGCAGCAATTCCAAAAATTATAGCTCACTTTTAGGCGCTGTCACATCCGCTGACTGAATAGTGTCTGTGTTGAGAAACGTTGCAGTTGTTGGTGTCGGTAGAGGCAAAAACAAATTTACACTCATCGGTAAAATCGAGTCCCAGGAATCTTAGCAGCATACTCAAAAAATTAGAAAATAAAAAAACTAGGTAAACTTACCTTTTTTAATCATAGAAATCATAATAATTAAAGAAACCAAATAACAGCGGGAGAAAGAAATTAAATAAAATGGTAAAAGGAAGAGCGAAAAAATTTACGATGTTCAAGGAAACAAGTAGAGAAATAATAAAATTTGTTGAAACACAAGTGGGGTTGGTCAACATTTGGGTGAAAGCGAACAAGAATTAAAACCGTACAAATCTTTTCATGCAAAACTTTTTTTTAAAGTTTTCAAAAGATTTTAAAATTCGTCATTTGATGAAATTATAAGAGGTTAAGTATGATTTTTGTATTTTATTTCTTCAGGTGATACGAGGTATGACAACTAAGTAATGAGACTGATTCCATAAAAACCGTATATTTGAAATTTGTTCTATAACTCTGCCTTCCTCTTCAAAGTAGTCCCCTTGGGCAGCTACACAGCGATTCCAGCGCGTTTTCCATGCTTCGTAACATTTCTGGAACGCTTCGACTGGGATGTCCGCGAGCGCTGAGAGCGGTGTGGCACGGCGCGTTGTCGTGATGAAGGATCCAGTTACGAGCGATGTCTGGGCACACCCTGTTGACTCGTTTTCGCAATCTTTCGAGTACTTGGCAATAGTAGACTTGATTCACAGTTTTCCCCGGTGGAACGAATTCTTTGTGGACGATTCCACAGCTATCACGCTATCGAGCTTTTTTCGGGCGGGGCGCGCGGAGACAACCATTGTGAGCTTTAGCGTTTGGTTTCCGGGTCGTATTGGAAAAACCAGCTCTCATCGCCTGTAATTAACTCGATCAAGCAGCGTGGGATCGTTTTCCACTAGTTCCAAACAGTCTCCTGCTCGTTGCTCTTGATTTGAGATGCCGAAAAAAGAGAAAGGGAAGAGAAAGGGCAAGGTCACAGTTTAACACAAGCGCGGCAATAAAATCAGTCTCATTACTTAATTGTCAAACCTCGTATAAACAATTAGTTTCTTATCGGAGAACAATTGTATTAAAACCGTTCTAATAATACAAATCGAATGGCTTAGTACTAATATTTCATTTAATTGAGATCCTTATACACACATATGTACGAATGAGGTAAACACACAATACTGAATATATTCGAGGGAAGTAACAGGAGGCGCGGATGTCATTATATAGGGACTATGGGATTCGAACCTACCTCGACCTAGCGTCATTTCATTCACATTTAGCGTAGGAATGCATCAGACTTAAAAAAACATATTTAAATTTAATAAATGTAAGACAACTGGACAGCTGGATTATACCAGGTATAGTATATGCAGGTTTTGGTGAAATATTGATACGATTTTGTCCATTATTGGCATCTGGGCACAATATTCAGAAACATGTGCTTTCTTAATTTCCTTCAGATATCTCACGTATTGACCGATAAATGCTTATTAATATCAGGGTTGCTTTAATATTTCGGGATTAAAAAACAAAAATAAATATTAATCATCGAAAATCGCGTTAATGTTTTTCAAAATATTCCCTATTAAGATCTACAAACTTTTGCTTGCATTTGAACTATTTGTAGAAGCGTATTTGTCAGTCTGATTAAAGTAGTATCTTCTAGCAGCGTTTTGAATGCATCAACCGTCTCTTCAGGTGTCGAAAAATGTTGACTTTTAAGTTTATTTTTTTCGTAGGAGAAAAACAAGAGGTTACTCGATTCTAAGATTTTCAGGGATGACTCATAAAAGCGATGTTTTGAGTGCTCAAAAATATTTTAATCGATGTGTGAGAGTTCGCATTGTCTTGGTGAAGAATGATCCGTCTTCGACGGTTGATTTTCCTGGTTTTATGATAGACAACTGGCAAACAGATAGTTGTGCATCACTCGGAACTTCTTATTCTGCATTCTTCTAGTGGTATGGTTGCGATATATTCAGTTATTCTATAAAAAGACGCTATCATTTGCTTGTAAGTGCTTCGTGTGCGAACAACTTTTTTGAATTCTGCTCATCTGGAAACACCCATACAGTCTGCTGCTGTTTACTTTTGGATTCATACGTGTTAATCCATCATTTATGACCTGTCACGATGTGTGATAAGTGTTTCAAAGCACAGCTAACGTATTTTTTAACATTTATCTTGACTAATCGCACGAGCCTTTTTTAAACAATCGAGAAGTTGTGCGGGATCCAATATGAGCAAATTGTTTTACGGTTAAATGTTCTTACAATATAAAGTGTCTATTGCACCCACAAATGCCTTTAGTTGTCCCAATGTCACGATAAGGCATATGACGATCAATAAGTAGTTTGCGGATCAACAACTGATTTTGGACGACCTTTACGAAATTTGGCTTGGAATGTTCTACGACCTCGTTTGTATTCACTATACAATCGACAAAAACAGGTTCCTAGAGGGATCTTCATCGCTAAATATATAATTAAGTCCATCTAGCCAGTGTAGCTGAGTTAAGGGATTGTGATTGGATAGTAAACACTGTCACAAACATTTCCTCAAATTCATTCCCTCAAATCCATGTTGACAATTGTAAAAAATAGTCGCGCGATTTAATACCAATTTTTTAGCAAAACTGAATATTTTAAGTTACTGTAAGTAAACGAAACAAGCGCTCGTATGGCTAAATATTCTGAATATGTATAACATCAAATAACAATTTTATGGTAAAAAGTTGTGTTTCCAAATTTCAACGCTAATTCTGACATATAAAAGGCAACCTACGCAAATCTCACATAGAAACCGATATTGTAGGGAAAATGTCAGTTTAATTATCGGAAGTTCACACATTCGGTATCTGAGGACTTAGAAACTTAAGGTTCAATTTCGCCAACGTTGTAAGGGAAGAATTGAAGAAAATTTTTTTGGATATTTCTGGATTTATAAGCTGTAAAGTTTATATGGGAATTTCACAACATTTTATTAGAATGACACGATTATATGATGGCAGCACATATGATTGAAAATCGGTCGAGGCGTTTCTCAGATAAATAATATCACTTTAAAATGGGTAATGCCATACGTTGTCCAACTTTTACGGAATCCTTTGAAATGCTTCCATATCATCTTTACTGCATAATTTAATGCTTCTAACGTGTTTCTTTAGTATTTTAGTATACATATGTATATATATATTTTCCCGTGTGAACCTAGGGCCTCAAAGGTGGAACATAGGCCTCAATTTTTTAGTACATAGTTTAGTATAATTTGGTAAAAAATCAGGATAATTTAATTTCCTTGAGCTTTCTAATGTGTTTCTGCCAAAATAATCATATCACAAAATAAAGCGGAAGTTCGTCGCAGTCTAAGTGCTACATTGTTATTATTATTATTTTTTAAGAATTTATTCTAATTTTATATCTCTCAGCTCTGCAAGTTGAGAATCCACTACGCCACCGCAGTGCCTCCAAATTAAATTACAGCCAAACTCAAGCAAATTTCACTAAATTTCATTTCCACATACTGTTGCGACACTCCGTTGTTTTTATACTTAAGGAAATTTCTTTCAATCCTTAAAAGCATTTTAAAAGCGACGCGCAATAATAACTTCCCCACATCCTTACGAACTGTTGGCTGGGTGCATGCGTGTAAGCGTAAACGGTACACAAGTCTGGGAGTAAATGCGTGTGTGTGTGAATGTGGGTGTATGTGTGTATGAGTAAACAAAAGGCCCTGCCACCAAGTCAATTTTGAGATTTCTCACTGCCGTTAACATTGCGGCGTTCCGCAAGTTACGAAAAATAATAACAACAACAAAATTGTTGCGAGTGAGTGGCGCTGCTTGGAGAGGGGAAATTGTGTGAGAAAGCAGCAAATTGCAACTACGAGTGAGCTTAAATTTAACATAAGTGCTCGACACACACACACTCCAACAATTACGTGTACACATATGCTTTTGTGGTCGCACTACATTTGCCTCCGAAGCATTTTTGCTGAGCAGACTTTTTAATGAAGAAAATTAATGTAATCGCTTTAGTCGGCGTCTAAAATATTCTTGGTGAATGATGCATCCGTGTTGCTTACTTCCAACACATCGCATTTGCTTGATGAAATACGCGCGCATTGCTTTTGTTGCTGTTTTACACAGGTAAGCAATAACTTAGACCGCTTTGCCGAACAAAGCAAACACATTACGGTTAAAATTTACAGTTCTCTTTTCGAAGGTACATAAATGTAGGAAGTGGTGATAAAATGCGCTCGAGAGAGCGTGAGTTGAACCTCTAATGCGACATTCTGTTGTGTTTACGGTTATATAAATAAATATATTTAATTATAAAGTAGAATAACGGTTGCTTAAGTACAATGTAAAAGCAAGGAACTTAAGTGAAGTTACGAGAAAAACATAGGAGGACAAAGCAAAAAATAAATTGCTGTCTAACAATAGAGAAAGAATGGAGAAAAAGCAGGAGAGACATTAATTGTTGTTGTTTTAACGGGTACCTAGTCCTCCGTTGGGATGGTAAGGACTAGCTAGTTGACGGCGACGTCATCCAACGGAAGGCCCAAGAAACGCGCTGTTACAACGTGGTCGAACCAAAGAGAGAGGGGTATCAGATGTGTAGTAGTTGGTGTGTGTGCAAAAAGGTGGCCAGAGTCATAACGTGACTGATTACACGGTGGACACATATTAGATTAGTCGGGGTCTATTCTGAATAAGTATTATTTACCTTGCTACAGTATCCAGTATGAAGCTACACAAGAGACCACACTCATTTCTCGCGGCAAAATAGGTGGTGGTTTGACTCCAAGTACGCCTTACACTGATAGGGAATTGTTGAAGGTGTTGATGGCGCCACTGTGAATAGCGGACAGTACTTTTCGGAAGTTTGCTGCGTCCGAAGTCTGGTCGTCGTATTGGTAGATGTCGTCGACGTAGTTGAGGAATGACCTCTTCATGCTTAGGAGGCAGTTCCGCTGCAAACATTTGCCTGAAGGGATGATTTCTGCGAAAGCACTCCCTGACCTACTCTCGAGAGGTTTTCATTATGCTTCTTAACTAGGATCATACAGTCCTCACTATGCAGGTTTTCGATAGGCGATCAAGCCTGTCGTAGTTCGAAGTGGAATGTTCTGACAAGTTTGCAGCTTCCTCGTCATCGATAAACAGTAAGAAAAACACATACAAATTTTAGACAGACTTATATCGGTGTTCTGTGAACTTCTTAGTGCCTTAATTTCATATAGAAAAAATTGTCTTTAATTCCAGTCGTTTAGACAATAAATTGAATGGATACGATCTAACCAAAACTTTCTTTGAAATAAAATGAATAATTACCCAATTTCATAAAGTTTGGATTTATGGAAAAAAAAAAAAGGAAACATTGATCAATATATATATATTCA